>NC_091289.1:178831711-179131711 GCF_032444005.1 Ranitomeya imitator
CGGTTCCTCTCGAGGTAATTGGGGCCGCTGACGTCATCTATGCAGAAATCTGCCGACTTGCAAACATGATCAGCAGTCCTAGTCATTAGAGTGGGATCGGTACGCAATAACTGTACCAGGGACTTCACAAAATGGGCAGAGCCAGCAGATGACCCCTCTAAGGCCGGGATCACACATGCGAGAAACACGGCCGAGTCTCACATGTTAATACCCGGCACTGTCGCCGGTTCTCAGGAGCGGAGCGTGCAGCCGCATATCAATACATACAGCTGCACGTTCCGCTCCTGAGTGCCGGGTATTAACATGCGAGACTCGGCCGTGTTTCTCGCATGTGTGATCCCGGCCTAAGAGGTTTAATCAACCTGTTTGGACTTCCTATAATCTGCGCCGTTGCTGGTAAGACCTCGGTATGGGACACACTGAGATCTGCTGTGTGACCAGTAAGAGGAGGTTGGTAAAGGGCGCAGTAAACAGAGTGGTGAGCGCCACCTAGTGGTGGCTGCAGGCAGCTAAAATGTTTTATATACAGTGCAATAGTTACATGGGTGAAATATTTGTCCAAATTATAATAATAATAATAATCTTTATATAGCGCTAACATATTCCGCAGCGCTTTACAGTTTTGCACACATTATCATCACTGTCCCCGATGGGGCTCACAATCTAGAATCCCTATCCGTATGTCTTTGGAGTGTGGGAGGAAACCGGAGAACCCGGAGGAAACCCACGCAAACACGGAGAGAACATACAAACTCTTTGCAGATGTTGTCCTGGGTGGGATTAGAACCCAGGACCCCAGCGCTGCAAGGCTGCAGTGCTGACCACTGAGCCAGCGTGCTGCCTATCCCCTATGTAATGTGTCTGTTACACTGTGATTATTTTCACTACAACTGTATACAAACATTTTATATGATCTATCAGAAAAGTGGTGCATATAAGGTTACACACCGGTGATCCTAAACTTGCGCCTTTTTGCCAAAACGATTACTCCCAGCATGCTGGGATTTGTAGTCTTTGCGATATCTGTAGAGCCCCAGATTGGGGGTGACCGCAGTACACCATAGTACAAGTTATACACTGGGGTTTTTTCATTTTGTGGCTTTCCAGAATACAAATAGCTATCCGGAGCCAAGTATGTGCTGTCCTCTCGGCTTATCACCTGTCCATTCTCTTTTTACTGCAGCGGTCGAGAGATTTTCTACAGAGATAAACAAAAATATGTTCCAGTCCCCGCAGCTGCATATATCCCCGCTGTTTGCCAGCCGTAACACATGCGGGGATTGTCTGTCTGTTAGGTAATCCCTTCATGTATTGCAGCTGTCGAACAGCCATGAGACATGCAGCCGTGGGGACTCGAGCACATTTTTCGAGCACGCCAAAGACCCTCGTTTTGCACCTGAGCATGCTCAGATAACACCTTATCCCTGCACTTTCGCTCATCACTAGTGCCCATGTTTTGGCCGGCATGTTATCATCACTTTACAGATGCAAACTAGGGCTAAATTTATAGGGATTTTGATTCTTTGGGATCAATAGGAACACTATATGCTGTTTTTTTCCTTCCTCTCTGCTGTGTGGATTCAAGAGCGGTCACACCGCCGACACTCGTCCTATGTTTATAGTTCGCTTTACATTTAAAACATTTAAAAGGATTGTCCACCTTAAAGAATAGAACGGCCCAGTGCAAGCACCCTGCTCATAGGATGAACCATACTCAGGACCTCAAGGGATCCGTGGAAATTTACCAATTCCTGGCAACGAGCGCTAAAGCCATTTTCCAACGTAAAGTTTATCTCCGGATCTGTCCGTCTTTCCAGCTTTTGCACAGAGCCGTACAGCCCGTGTTATTGCATACGACGCCGAGCGATTTCACACCTTGTACCATCTAAACGGGCACGTGTGGTTGGTATAGAAACCTAAAAGGGTTTGTCAAAACATTCCTGTTCTTTCAGCACCGACTCCTGGTTAATAACATCACAAAGATCCAAAAAAGGGAGAAAAGCAAACATTGTGCAAGTCTACAGCCGGCGGATCAAGTATCAGCGGCGGCAATAAAATGACACTTGATTAAAGAACTTAAGATGTAATGAAGCCGAACTCGCACCCCCCTGATGGAAGGTCCATGGGATCTGTAACACATGGAGGGTCCCGCTGTCATCGGCCAAGAAATGCTGCAATAATAAAGATGATTGATCAGATTGTGAGATGCAAAAACATACAGACTCCAATTACAGGGTATCAGACTGCTGGGTGTATGGGCCGCACGTTTGAAGGGCCACACGCTTTGCAAGATGAGATGACATTTTTAGTGATATATTTTTTTTCTATGCACCTTTTTGATTTTTTTTTTCCCTTGTTTGGCTTGTTTATTTTAGTCTTTCATGTGGCATTCATCATATGGGTTATGGTACAGATTTATAGCCTGGATCATTACAAATGCGCTGGTAACAAATGTGCACTTTTTTTTGTTTACTTTTTTTTGTTTACATTAAAAACGCTGTTTTAAGTATAAACAAACCTTTATTTTGAATTTTTCTTTCCTTGTTGTGTCCCCGAATTGGCCACATCCAGTAATTTTGTCTTGCAATTAGCAACACATCGTAATTCTGACTGACAGCTTATAGTAATGTCCCCATCCTGTTGTCCCCTCTTGTAGTAATGTCCCCATTCTAGTCCCCATCATGTAATAATGCCCCCATTTGGTCATCACTGTACAGACCCATTGTGTTCACCATCTTGTAGTAATGCCCCCAATTCTTCCACGCTTCACATACAATAAATCCGTGATACATTTCAATTGAATGTGTCCAAGGAACGAAAAGAATTGCTGACGTGGAAACGTCGGTGCCTGCGGGCCGCACGAAGCAGCCTCAGGGGCCGCATGCAGGCTGTGTGTTTGAGACCCCGTGTCTAATTTGTTACCTTAGCGACAATTTTAAATGAAATCTTTGATAGTAGTATCAGCACAGCATGACTGTTCAAACCAAGCACAGGTGCTCGGTGCACCCTTGGTGTGGCAGAGATCAGGGAACCTTCCCATGTCATTGTTTTCTATCTGTCCCAACCTTCCACTAAATCTATTAACAGGCAGAGATGGGTGGAAAACCAGTAGATGGAAGGTGGACTGTACTGCTTGGCCGCACCGAGCGCCTGTGCTTTGTATGAACAGTCAGCTTCTGCTGGCGGATTTCCTTTTATGAGGATATATACCCCATTATGAAATATGGACTTTTTGGGGACATTTTTTTTTTTTTACTTTAATTTTTAGCCCAAAATATATATATTTTTGCAATTGCGTTTCATTAAAACGTTGCCCCATTTGCCTTCTATACTCCCTGTGTTGCATTGTCTATTGCTGGTTGTAGAATGAGTTAACTGAGAATCCGTCAGCGAGTTCGTTCTGATGGGAGAGTTTGTAATGGATTTTTTCTGTCTTTTTCTCAGCTCTTAGATTTATGAGCACAGACCGCATCAACAATGAATGTGCAGGGAGAAGAAGAGCTAAGAAAAATATCAATGGTACAAAAATAAGTGCTCCCCCTCCCCATCTGTTATCTATTCCTCCGATTTCCTGATTTCCAGGAACGTCTTGTTATCCTGCAATCCGGTATGTTGTTTGTTCCTGGCTTCTCCTATCAGGTCCTCATTCTTAAGTGTTGGGGGTTTTGGAGAGCTCCTGTCACTATTGTGGAGAGGTCTGGCGACATACTTCTTTTTTTAGCTGGAATGATTCATATTCCAAGGAATTCTCGAGCCACGCTGTCCTCTTCTCCTATATTGTATGTGAAGCATAATATAAGGAAAACATGGCTGCTTTCTCTGAAGAGCAGCGCCACTCCTGGCTGCAGGTTGTGGGTGGTACTGCAGCCCCATATACGACAATTGAGACACAACCAATGGACAGCTAATGAGAAGGACGGTGTTAGTAAAGGTAATGAAAGTATTAATGCTGGAAATACTAAAGGTAATAATAAGGGTGGTACTAATAATGGTATTGGTAGAAATAGAAGCCATAATAAGGGTCATAATCATAATACAAGTAGTAATGGAGGGTCCGGCTGCAGGAACCCCCAGTGATCAGCTCCTCCCTGCAGCATTGCAAGCTGCTCAATGCTGTGCATGGAATCCACACATTTCTGTTGTATTGTGCTCTGGTGTGAATTACTCCTTATTACACTCGGGGGTCTATGTCCTGTGTGTGAGATTATCGCTCCCAGGTCAGTGTTTGCCCATTATAGATTATTTCCTTTTTTTTTGGGGGGGGGGGGGGGGGGGTTACTGCACCTAGCCTAAGGAATCCGGTTCCTGCGAGGACGGCCAACAAGGCTGAGGTTGCAGCACGTCCCCCCTGGAGAGTGCAGACCCCATTGTCCTCATATAGTAGGAGCATGGTCTGGGGATACAGCGCAGAAGTGCAGGCTATGATGGACCCCGGCTGTATGGCAGTAGTATTACAGTATATTTGGCACTGTATGGCGGACCCAGGCTGTATGGCAGTAGTAGTATTACAGTATTATATTTGGCGCTGTATGGTAGTAGTATTATATTTGGTGCTGCATGGTAGTATTACAGTATATTTGGTACTGTATGGCAGTAGTATTACAGTATATTTGGCACTATATGGCGGACCCAGGCTGTATGGCAGTAGTATTACAGTATATTTGGCACTGTATGGCGGACCCAGGCTGTATGGCAGTAGTAGTATTACAGTATTATATTTGGCGCTGTATGGTAGTAGTATTATATTTGGTGCTGCATGGTAGTATTACAGTATATTTGGTACTGTATGGCAGTAGTATTACAGTATATTTGGCACTATATGGCGGACCCAGGCTGTATGGCAGTAGTAGTATTACAGTATTATATTTGGCGCTGTATGGTAGTAGTATTATATTTGGTGCTGCATGGTAGTATTACAGTGTATTTGGTACTGTATGGCAGTAGTTTACAGTATTATATTTGGTACTGTATGGCAGTATTACAGTATAATATTTGGTACTGTTGGCACTAGTATTACAGCATTATATTTGGCCCTGTGTAGCAGACCCAGGCTATTTGGCAGTAGCATTACAGTATTATATTTGGCGCTGTATGATAGTAGTAGTATTATATTTGGTGCTGTATGGTAGTATTACAGTATTATATTTGGCCCTCTATGGCGAACCCAGGCTATTTGGCAGTAGTTTACAGTATTATATTTAGTACTGTATGGTGGTAGTAGTATTACAGTATTGTATTTGGCACTGTATGGCATTATTTTCATTATATTGTAACTGTACAATCTTCAAAAAAATGTCCTGTGTTCTATGGCATCCTCCCACAGTATGCTACTTCAGCCTCAAGAATTGAGGTCTTGAAAAGAATAAAGACATCAGTAACAACGAACAATCATCAGAAGAACAAAAACACAAGACAAGAGCTGGAGGAAAAAAGAGTGCAAAATTAAATCGGAACTGTACTTTGAACAAACTTTTCATAAATCCATAGCACATAAGGATATAAGAAATGTTGTAATCTATATTATCAGAAAATTCAGCTTCTTCCTCTACTGATCTCAACACTTTGAAAAACCGCCCAAGCCCGTCTTCTTACTTTTTGATAAGACAGGAAGAGGATAGGAAGAAGTGAGGAGCAAAATGGGGGGGAAAAAAAAGCAAGCAGAGGAAGACAGAGCTGGATTCACTTCTACACTGCTCAGTGCTGCTGTATAATTTCTTCCACGTTGCTTCTTTTTGTGTGCTAGAAATGAAGAGCAGGAATCCATCCCTGTGGACCGTGATGTGTACGGGAGACACCATAGCAGTTGGTCCTCTCTCTCCAGCTCAATTACAAATTAAGTGATAAAGACTGTCAAGGATTAAACTAATAAAAATGAAGGATACCAGCCACATAATGGGCATGAATAGTATTAGTGTATGTGCACATAATATCGTTAAACTTGGGTGAACCTGCCAAGTTTTCCAAGAAGAAGGCGCTTCAGGAGACACTTTATCATTTTTTTGTCCTGATGCATCTTTTGGGGAAACTTATTGGTTATTTCCTGAGCAGTTTTGAAGCTTTTTCAAGCGGTTTTTCCAGCGGTTTTTCCATTGTTTTTGGCCACTTTTTTTTTTTTTTTTTTTTAAGAAAGTGCTGGGAAAATGTTCAAAAGACGTCTTCCTATTGACTTGGCAGAATGGGCAATGCATTTCTTTTACGCCTGAAGGTGTTAAGACGCTCAAAGGACTAAACATACGAACAGCAAGTCCCTTTTACTTAGAAATGTATAGGTTCATTCTTTTGAGTGTTTCGAGAATGCTTCTTCAGGTGGTTTTTGGTGTTGAGCCTCCAGATAAAGGTGGGCGCAGAAGTGTACAAGTGCACAAACGGCTGCAAAAGAAAACTTATGAAATGTGGTCATTGCTTGCACGTCCGATCGTCCTTTCTGCAGAAGAAAAGGAAGAAAATGAGGAAGAAATGGGTTTTTTTTTTTTTTTGCTCCTGGCATAAGCGTCCGTGACCAGACATAACGGAGAATTCACAGGAGCCGCTGTAATATGACAATAATCCTGGCTGGGGATTATCTGCAGATCCTTCCCCCGGTCATTTCTGGATCTGCTTTTCTTCATTATGTAATACACGTTCCACATAGAGCTGTCACATCGGATATTGTTATTTGTAGGCTGTGTGTACAGTATATACCCGGGTATACAAATGTATATATATACACTAACGGTCAAAATGATAGCAGTGAGTTCATCACAATCTTTACGCTGGCTTTTATTTCCAGCATTGGGAGCCTCGCACACTGTTTCCTAATTCAAAACATGCAGAAACGTAAATCATTTTTAGCTTTACAGAAAACAATAAATGAACATTGGGCCGTTCTAAAAAAAAAAAAAAAAGTCTGCATTTGTCTTTACAAACTCACACTGTGCTATTTTTTATGACGATTTGTCATATCTGTAAATCACTGACCTAATATTTAGTTGTCGCCCACAGTTTTTTTTTTTTTTTTTTAGAGCTGCTTCACATCTGTGTTGCATGGAGTCGCCCAACTTCTGGCACCCGTCTCCTGTTATTCCAGCCCAGGATGCTCGGGCTGCATCCCACAATTTTTTTCCATTTTCAGAAATGGCATTATTTGTTACCCCACAAGTGTTCTATCGGATTAAGGTTCGGGGATTGGGCCAGCCGCTCCTTAACCCCTATTTTGTTTTGCTCATTTTTCTGGTGTGTTTATGGTCGTTGTCTTGTTGAAACCGCCATTTCAAGGGCATATCCTCTTCAGCATAAGACAACATGACCTCTTCCAAGTATTTTCATTTATGCAAACTGGTCCATGATCCCTGGTGTGCGGTAAATAGGTCTGGCACCACAGTAAGAGAAACCTGCCCATATAGTGATGCTTCCACCATGCTTCATTGTGTGCGGACTGTACTGTGGCTGAATGCAGAGATTGGGAGCATCTGGCGAACTATCTGCGGTGCTTGAACCCGAAATGAACAATTTTACTTTTCAGTCCACAAAATATTTCTCCATTTGTCTTTAGGCCAGCCAACGGTTATTTTTCCAAGTCTCCCATACTTATGGATGCTCTGTACGGCTGAGTGCGCACGTTTCCTCAATGAGGAAAGATGAGTAAACCGCTGCTAGACCCTACTGGCGATCGCTTGTCTTACTGAGAAGATCAGATGTTGTAATTCAACAGCGTCCGTTGTCGTGGGGAGACCCCCATACGGGGTGGGACGTTTCTCCTATGTGTATGGAGGTCTTAAAGGGTTGTTTCCATCTGTTGAAGTTGTCACCTATATATCACTCCCATTCTCGGGATCAGTGGGGGTCTCAGTGCTCGGACCTCCAGTGATTATCTCCCAGCCCTGTTTATATGAGATGTGTTTGCGACAACGAAGACTTATTAGGATACAGAAAAGATGCGATTACGTGGCGTACGAGTATTTACTGGTCGGCTGGATGCTGTTCACACTGGACAATGACTGAGAACAAACTCTTCTATGAACGATCATGATCCGGTGTGGCCGTAGGCAGTAGATTACCTGTGGTGAACCTACACTATATACATAACTTAGTGTGAAGCCATTCCCATACATCGGCCTTCCAGTGAGGCCCTGGGGATCCGAATTCTCCACGTCATCCCGATCATTAATATCTATGTGTGGAGGTTTAATATTATATAATGCAATATATGTCTCACATCTATACACACAGCACTATGCGGATGTTTGGGGCAGGGGAAGAAAAAAAAAATGCTACAAAAGTAAGAACCTTTCTAAGATAGAAGTGGTAATTGTTTATTTTTATTAACAAAATGCAAAATGAATGAACAAAAGAGAAAAATAAATCCCATCAGTATTTGGTGACCGCTCTTTGCCTTCATCACTTGCACACAGTTTTTGAAGGATCTTTGCAGGAGGTTGTTCCAAACATCTTGGAGAACTGACCCCAGATCTTCTGTGGATGTCCCTTGTGCAAATCCTTTGGTCTCTTCATGTAGATCCCAGACAGGCAGGATGATGAGAGATCAGGGCTCTGTGGGGGGCCGGGTCAGCTCTGTGGGGGGGGGGGCCGGACCATCACTTCCAGGACTCCTCGGTCTTAATGACATTCGCTAGATGATTGGTGGTTATCGGGCTGCAGAATATATTTGGAGCCAAGCAGACGCCTCCCTGATGGGTAAGTATCTGTCTGTATTTCTCATCTTGACTTCTGTGTACTGCCTATGCAGAGCAAAAAAACAAAACAAACAAAAAACAGTCGACAAGAGTTTGTCATCAACTGCTACACTCTGCATAGGCAGCAACCAATTTTGACTTCTGCAGAGGAATCTGTGGCACCGACTGAGATGTCAAAAACAACCGCAGGCTGATTTACTCCTCTGGCTCGCCAGCCGCTGGGTGGGCCGCTCACTGTGCCCCTAAGTCTCTCTGTAAAGAAGCAGTGGTGGTGGTGGGTAAAATGTTGTGCCTGATCCCACACAGACTACGTCATTATCCATTATGGGTTTTCAAATTCCACAACCCAAAAACATCTTGGCCCAATATGAGAATTACTGTTCTCTAAAATCGAAGAAGAAAACCGTTCTAGATGTTCTAGTCTCGGATGGGAAGTTTGGTGGGATGATAATGAAGTCTAGGACCCCCTGTACCCCTTTAACCCGTCTTTAGCTGCTGCCATGTCTCAGCCTTTGGCTCGTCATTCACTCGAGGTTTCCATGGGGTGATCAGACACTAGAGACACACTCAACTATCTACCGATTAACGGGAATATATGGGGGAACTTTTGGTGTTCATCATATTTGTGTAAAAATATTAGAAACTTTACTTGCCTTTCGATACTTTGGAAAGTTTCATAAAAGTGTTCTGCGTTAACAAGGAGAGGGAGGATGGCCATAACCAGACGAAAAATACTTTTAGATACATGATACTTGGTTACTTTTATTCAAATAAATTTTTATTAAGAATAACAAGGCAATTAACATGTTACATTTACATTTTCAATATAGAGTATTTCCCTCCCCCTTCAAACAGCCCCCTTCGATCCCAAAGCCCCCCACCCCCACCCCACAAAGCAGCTCATCTTGTTAATTACTACCATCATTAAAGCAATAGAGTATCTAATCCCTCAACCATTCGTATAGGCCACACTTCACATTACTATCCCATAGCAATCCATGGAGACCACATTTTATTGAACGTTTCAGTTTTCCCTTTCTTCTTATAAATCCCTTTTTCTAGTGTCAGGCCCTGTTTCACATACTGGAGGAACTCTCCTCTTGACGGCGGCTCTTCCCTAATCCAGTTTCTAGCTATCACCTTCCTAGCCATGTACAACAATCTGGCTATAGCTATCTTTAGGTGTTTATCCACTCCAATCTCATCCACGCATCCCAACAAACAGACAACTGGATCCCTTGGCACCGTGCATCCATACGCACCTTCCATACGACTCAAAACTACCACCCAGAAGGCAGCCAACCTCGGACATGTCCACATCATATGGAAAATGTCTGCATCCGTAGACTTACACCTCGGACATTCAGAGTCATTCCGCAATCCTGCCTTATATAGCACCATCGGAGACCTATAAACCCTGTGTATCACATAGAGCTGTGACAGTCTATACGGTTCACTCAGCGACAGTCTTGGGATCCATTCCAACACCGACTCCCAAGTCTCGTTATCTATTGGGCCCAGATCCCTTTCCCATTTAGCTCTTGCCATTATTGGAAACCCCAATAGAAAAGTGTGCAACAGATCCCTGTACAGAGTGGATATGACTCCTCCAGTCGTCCCATCATTACACACATACTCCAGTACTATATCCCTTTGAATCCTAATACCTCCGTTCCTACTCTGAGCTCCAAAGGCATGCCTCATCCGCAAATATTGATACTCCCCTGCAGACCCAAGACCAAATTCCGCCTGCAATTGGGAAAATGATTTCAGTTCACCTTGTTCAATTATTTGATACACATACTGAATCCCTTTGCCCAACCACTATGATACTTGGTTACTTAAAAACACAGTTTACATGGGAGGTAGATTGGATGTGAAACAGTATCAGAGTTGTTGTTTTTTTCTATGAACAGCGCCATTTTTGTTAATAGGTTGGGTCTGGTATTGCAGCTCTGTCCCATTCCAGCTATTTCTGGAAAACAATTACCCCGCCATACAGTTCTGCTCCAGTACTTTCTAAACTTTAGGAGGTTCATCCCTCTTCACTATGGACTGAACACACATAGGGTCACCCCTCTCCATAGGCACCACAACCAGAGGGCTACGTAAAGGCCCAGGGGGCATTCTGTGGCCAACAAATACCTGGTGTAAGCAGAGGACACCCCTTATTCCTGGTGTACGTTCCACCATAGATGATAACTGTAACATTCATTTCCTACAGGTCTTACTATAAACCCACTCATTACCACCATTAAGACGTAGAAGACCCCGAATTAACGAGCAGCAAAGAAGGATTTTTATGCAAAGTGTTCAGAGGGACAGATACCGCGAGATAGCGAGGATAATTGGTATGTCAGTGCCCTATATACACAAGCCCACCTACCCACACACACACGTGTATGAACATCCACGCACCCGTTACATATTACAGAAAGCTCTGGACCCTCGTACTAAAGAAATAAATCAATCATCTAGATGATTGTGATATTGCCACGTGTGTCATAACTGTGCAATTCCTTGCATGCACGGATTATGCTAATGCATGTCGATCCACGCCAGCATTGTCTGAACTAGGATGCTCTTAAAGTGGTTGTGCCATAAACATCAATGTATAATCAATGGGGGATCAGAATGGCGGGGTCCCACAGCGATCACGAGAATGGGAGTCTCCTAGTCCCTTGATTGTGGGGTAATGCCACGGCTCGACTCACTGTCCATGGGAGTCGTGGTCACACACGTGCAGTACTAATCCTATAGAAGTGGATGGAGTGCACCATACACGTCTGATGGATCAGATTCCACCTAAATTGGACAGTCAACAAAATCCAGAGGCCTTACTGGTAGTTTTTGATTACCAGAGTCCTGAAAATTTGTTTCTTCCTTCCGATATCCTCGGCGCCTCTTCTGCTTCGTGCCTCGACGTCATAGCTGGGCCTACAAATCAGCAGAGGCACCGAGGATGTCAGCAGATAGCAGGAGGTTCACAGGGCTCTGGTCCAGCGACCACGGACTACTGACGTGGCAACTGGACCACAGTCTTTTTTTTTTTTGTTCAACCCTAATTTTAATAAATTAATTGAGACCAAAATGTCCCTACTTGGATGACGGGAAGACTCCACCAGCACACTGGGTGGTAGAGACTTGGGGAGGAAGTGAGAGGTTCACCTTACATAGTGTCAGTACACTACTAATTCTTTCCAAAACAGCTTTATTTATACAGTCCACGTGAACACACTTTATATGATCAGACCAGTGACGGATGTAATGATGTGTGACACAACGGTGATTCTCAACCTGTGACTTTCCAAGCGTTGCAAAACCTATGACTCCCAGCACGCTGGGATTTGTAGTCTTTGCGATATCTGGAGAGCCCCAGGTTGGGGGTGAGCGCAGTGCACCATGGTACAATGTGTACACTGGGTTTTTACCATTGTGTAGCTTTCCAGAATACAAACACCTGTCCTTATGAGAATTAGGTTTTCACAGTTCCTTCCCCGTTGTCTTTCTTCATCCCCAGACTGATCAGCACTGAGCTCTCCAGCGCCAAGTATGTGCCGTACTCTCGGCTTATCTCCTCTTCGAGCTGCTCCTTTGACTTCACCGGTGGAGAGATTTCCTAGACATAAACAGGACAGAGTTACACTCCGCGGCTTTTTCCTCCCATCCTACGGGATCATTCATGGATAGAAAAGCAAGTAGAAGTGACAGCACAGAGTGACCTCAGCGCAGGGGCCGAGAAGTGTGGAGTGAGACACTTACGCTTTTCTTGCTGTGCTCCTTCAGCTCCAGCGTTCTCTTCTCTGCAGCCCGAAATGTCTTTCTCTGTTCATAATATTCCAGATGACTGACCTCCCTGTCCAAGTAATGCAGGACGGCGGTGCTCTGCGGAAGAGAATGGAGAACATTGCTGCGGACAATTTTCCACAATTGCAGATGGGACAACTCAAAGCAACGGTGAAGTGTCCCATCACGGATCTTGCAATGCCAGCTGCCAATGCCACCATTGCAAATGTCCTCATAGTGGTAGAAGAAGCCACTGGTCAAGAAAAAATGAATTCACTAATTCAACGGCAGCCAGCAGATTTAGCAGCGGACCTCAAGAAACCATGGAGTCCAGATATTAGACCCGTCCACTGTTCCCAGTTGTTGGGGTCAATACTTCTTCACTTACTCTACTAGTGCCCATGTTTCCCTGGCATGGTGCCATTGAGTCACAACTGCAAACTGGACCTAAATGGTTTCAACCTAGGAACCAGGACCAAAGAGCAAGTTGTGAAGCTGGCCACAGACATAGACATTTATTTCTATAGGCTATACCAATGGTATATGGGGCTCTTGGTTTTCCTTGGGGTGGACAAGGACCCAACATGGTGCCCCTTTTCTTGTCCATTCCTCTTATATTCCCAGGAAAGAACCAGGAGGAATCGGGACTGATCAATATGTCTGATAGTCATTATATGTATATGGTAAAGCACCTAAAAGGCCTTAAAGGGATTGTCAACCTCAATAATCCCTTTACCATACAAGGATCCTATGAAAATACCCTGATAATATGGAGTCCCATACTCGGACCACTATTTATCAGTGGTAATAGACAAAACCATAGGACAAAATGAAGTATCACTAGTAGAACGTACAGTACTAACGCCAGCGTGTGCCAGTACACGATACACGAGAACCATCTAATATGGCACGTGGGCTGGTACAGACACCAATAAAGGGTAGTCACAACATTCTTGTACCACCACAGAAAGAGACAAGAGTGAAATGTACTGGAAAAAAGGCAGAAAAGCAAAGATTGTGGAAGTCTATAGGAGGCCGGATCAAATAACATCGGCAGCAATAAAACGGCACATTAATAAACGACTGAAGAATCTGTCCCCGAACCAACCTCATTAGCGGACGGGTGGTGTAAGGTCCATGGGATCTGTAACACATGGAGGGTCCCGCTGTCGTCGGCCACGGCCAGGAAATGCTGCTTTGCTGCAATGATAAAGATGCAATTCATTATCTTGAGTCTGTATCCGTTTTGGTCTCACAACTTAATTCCTTAACTTTGTGCTTGTGCGATCGCCAGATTTATGAGAAATCTTTGAAGAGGTTGTATCACAAAAACAACCTGTTATGGCATATGGACATCGTAGATGGGGGTCAGAAAATGAGGACAGCCCCTCGTCTACGGGCCAAAAAAGAGCTGATTTGTACAAGCAGCTACCTCTCCGGCAGACCTGCGACCGCAAAGAAGTCACAAGTGTAGGATTTTTCTTAAATCAGATAATTGAACATTTAAAAAAAAAAAAACTTTCACCCTCAATCCTTCCCTATCCCAGCCCCCCACATCCAACGCTCAGATTCAAGAAAAGAGCCGTTCAGTTAGTTGTTCCAGGTTTACTGGTGTAGTCTGATCCGGTCATTTATTACTCTCTGAAGTCTTCCCCCTTCTGTTTGTGAATGAGGAAGAAAAGTAGATAGATAGATAGATAGATAGATAGATAGATAGATAGATAGATAGATAGATAGATAGATGGATGGATAGATACTACACATAGTTTGTTTGTAGTCTGTAACCATAGAGACACATCGATCTGCACTGCAACCCCATACATGAAATAGCCATATTATCATTTTGAATTATTTCGGCTCTTACCTGACATGATCCAGGGTTTAATGCAGGTAATGGCTGCTGCCGATATGTTCTGCGTTTGAGACGGCTCATGTGTCTTCTCCAGTAAGTCCCAGATATCCACATTTCCATCTTCCTTTCCGATGAAGAAGACGCCAGGCCGGGATAGGGACCAGTGGGCTGCGGTGAACCTCTTCTGACTGCAACACGACTGGAGGATAGGTCCGCTCTGGAAGAGAAAGATGCAGTAAAAAAAATAAAGAAATAAAATTACTATATATATAGTAAAGGGATATATACAGCATAGTATAGTATAGGGAACACTAAAATCCCACATCCTAGATATCACTGAATAAAATATTTCAGTTGTAAATCTTTATTCATTACATAGTAGAAAGCCTTAAGAACAATAAAACATAAAAATTATCACTGTAAATTACAACTAATATCCCATGGAGGTCTGGAGTTGGAATGATGCTCAAAATCAAAGTGGAAAATGAAATTGCAGGCTGATCAAACTTCAGTGGAAATGCCTCACGACAAGGAAATGATGCTCAGTAGTGTGTGTGGCCTCCACATGCCTGTATGACCTCCCTACAATGCTTGAGCATGCTCCTGATGAGGCGGCGGATGGTCTCCTGAGGGATCTCCTTCCAGACCTGGACTAAAGCATCCGCCAACTCCTGTACAGTCTGTGGTGCAACGTGATGTTGGTGGATGGTGCGAGACATGATGTCCCAGATGTGCTCAATCGGATTCAGGTCTGGAGAACGGGCGGGGCAGTCCATAGCTTCAATGCCTTCATCTTGCAGGAACTGCTGACACACTCCAGCCACATGAGGTCTGGCATTGTCCTGCATTAGGAGGAACCCAGGGCCAACCACACCAGCATATGGTCTCACAAGGGGTCTGAGGAGCTCATCTCGGTACCTAATGGCAGTCAGGCTACCTCTGGTGAGCACATGGAGGGCTGTGCGGCCGTCCACAGAAATGCCACCCCACACCATTACTGACCCACTGCCAAACCGATCATGCTGAAGGATGTTGCAGGCAGCAGATCGCTCTCCACGGCGTCTCCAGACTCTGTCACATGTGCTCAATGTGAACCTGCTTTCATCTGTGAAGAGCACAGGGCACCAGTGGTGAATTTGCCAATCCTGGTGTTCTGTGGCAAATGCCAAGCGTCCTGCACGGTGTTGGGCTGTGAGCACAACCCCCATCTGTGGACGTTGGGCACTCAGACCATCCTCATGGAGTCGGTTTCTAACCGTTTGTGCAGACACATGCACATTTGTGGCCTGCTGGAGGTCATTTTGCAGAGCTCTGGTAGTGCTCCCCCTGTTCCTCCTTGCACAAAGACTGAGGTAGCGGTCCTGCTGCTGGGTTGTTGCCCTCCTACAGCCCCCTCCATGTCTCCTGGTGTACTGTCCTGTCTCCTGATAGCACCTCCAGCCTCTGGACACTACGATGACAGACACAGCAAACCTTCTTGCCACAGCTCGCATTGATGTGCCATCCTGGATGAGCTGCACTACCTGAGCCACTTGTGTGGGTTGTAGAGTCCGTCTCATGCTACCACGAGTGTGAAAGCACAACCGACATTCAAAGGTGACCAAAACATCAGCCAGAAAGCATTGGTACTGAGATGAGGTCTGTGGTCCCCACCTGCAGAACCACTCCTTTATAGGGGGTGTCTTGATAATTGCCGATAATTTCCATCTGTTGTCTATTCCATTTGCACAACAGCATGTGAAATTGATTGTCAGTCAGTGTTGCTTCCTAAGTTGACAGTTTGATTTCACAGAAGTTTGATTCACTTGGAGTTAGATTCTGTCTAAGTGATCCCTTTATTTTTTTTTGAGCAGTATATATATATATATATATATATATATATATACATACATACACAGAAAAAACATTGCTGCATCCGTAACAACAAGATTGATAAAATTACCATTCACGGTGTATGAAAAAATGAGATTAGAGCAGCAAAGATAAATCCTTATAAAACGCCCATTTTATTTTATGTTCTTTACAATTCCAGAGCCCGTCATGCCGTCCTACTTGTTTCAGGCAGATACGTCACTAGTCATGGCCTATAATGATCCTGCATGGTCGGCACAGCTGTAAACAAAATGTCAGGCTCGCTGTTTTGTGTTCATCTCACTTCCCAAAAATTAAAAATGATCAAACACTCAAATGTAACCCAAGATGCCCCCTCAGGCTCTCGTCCACATGTTCCTTTTCTTTGTGCTGTTTTTAGGAACAGATAAATGGAATATAAGTCTAAAATCGATCAATTGCATAAATGAGGCAAATGGAAGCAAAGGGGCCACATAAACTCCTACGGGGTCCATCTTGGTTTCGTTTTTTGTCAGTTTTTAAAATAGAAATAAAAGCGCAGCATGAATTTTTTTTTTTTAAATTGACACATAACAGAACCCAGACGTACCCCCTAATAATAATTGGGGCCCCTCTGATTGCCTTTCCATCAGTCATGCAACAGATACGTTTTGGATAATAATTTTGTTAGGAAGAGCTCAGTCCACCATCAGAGCGTTGTGTTATTACATTCCTGTGCCATCTGAAGCAGAAGAAAAGGAGAAACCTCTGGGACATATAGGACCCGAGGGTTATAGAGGCAGAACCTGCAGCCATTTATGGATCCCGGGGTAAGTTCTGGGAGGACATATTTCCCTGATCCCCTATATTACGTGGTAGGGATGCGAGCGCGCCCCGACGTCCATCTGCCCAGAAGATTAATACTCACCGTGACTCCTTCCTTCCAAATAGCGAAGTTCCAGCCCCCGACGCTGAGTGCAAAGTCCTTTAGAAATGGAGATCTTTGCACAGTGTGGACCAGTCCATCATGGATGCCGTGTCTCTGTGAGGGTTTAGCACCTGCAAATGCCAAAAATCAGTCCTCCCAGTCATGGGTTACAGTGAAGATAATGCCGTGGGAGACGTGACATGCCCTTCCAATAGTTAGACTTTGTGCAGCTTGTAAAATGTTGCTTTCGTGTGCACATGGCGAGGAGAAGCGTCCAGGATGGGTGTATGGACCACGGATGTATATAGTGTATGTACACACAACTTACTGATGAGTCTTCCGGTGTCTCCGTCCTTTTCCATCTTCCAGTCTGTGTACAGCAGCTCCCCGTCCTGTAATAACATGGAAAGAACGGACAATAACTCGTTATATGGCACTAATTTCTACCCGACTCTTACGGTTCCCAAAGTGCAGAGATCCAATGACCATCAGATATGACCCGGGCAAGGTCGACTCCCCATGGCTTTCACCCCCATTGAATAAAACAAGCCACAACCAATAGTCTTTTTGGATAATAATGGCCACAGCAGCCAGTTTTATTAATAATTAAAGACACTTGGTGGGGCCCTCAAAGCTACCGCGATCCTGGTCTGGTGATTGTCCCGTCTGCATTTCCCCTTCCCTCCCAGCCTTACTTCCAGCCGCGTTTTTTCCCAGGCTCGGAAGCACCATGAATTGAGGGAAAAGGTTGCTTCCACACCGTTAACCTGTACCCGACTTCCATTGCCGGGTACCCACCTATCGGTACCGCGCACCCGACCTCCACCATGGGGTGGCACCCCGGGTCCCATAATAATGTGACCCCGACTTGCCTCGTCGGGTATCATCCAAGTCTCACCAGACCACCAACAACCCATAACCATCCAGTGAAGGGGATCCCCGCAATGCAAGAATCCCCCATTCCATACTTTTTTGCCAGCTTCGAGGACCCACTAACGCTCAAATTATCATTACGTTGAGTATAACAGAACCTTCGGCCAGAACAGCCATATGCCACCATTCAGGAGAGGAAAAAACCCCTGTGGGGGAAACCTCCAGGGAACCATGGCGACGGCTTGCCCTTCCCCTGGGCTTAAAGGTAACTGCCAAAATAACTCCACATGCATATTGTATTATTAACATCGTTATTGACATTGTTAATGCGGCCACTGCGACCCAGTCGTTCTTCTCCTCCGGGGTGGGTGGGCGGGACTTGTCGTCTGGATGTCCTGGGAACAAAAAGGGCTATGGCCCCTCCCCGCATCCTTTTTATTCCTCCTTTCTCTCTGCCTAGGTCACTTCTTCCATGTCATTTCCCTCATGTCATTCCCCCTTTCCTTCTCCTGTCCCCCCCCCCTGCTTTCTTCCCAATTATACCACAGTTACTCGCTCCCTAGTCCAGGTCATGCCCGCCTCCTTCCCACCCTCCGAGACTCATCTGGCAGTTACTAGATGGCCATTCATGTTAGATTGCTGGCACCCTCTGGCCCCTCGATACACAACTGGGTTCAGCAAAAAAAAGGCTTATCTCTCATGAGAATAAAGGTTCGCCCATGCTGGAATCCATTGTACTTTCCCCTAACATCTGCCATTAGGAAACAGTTCAAACACCCTCATGCATTTCAGTCATTGCTCTCTTTGCGTTTTTTTCCTGATGAAGGAGTTTGTTCAACTCTGAAATGCGTTAATAAATAAAACTTCTCTTTGTTGCACACCATCATCTCACGGGATATCTTTTAGACCAGCAGCAGAATGATCCGTACATACCTTCTTACTATATAATTGTCCACGTTTACGATGTATTGATTTTACTAATGCTGGTGGTAAAGGTAGTAATCACAGGGGTGATCACTGGGTCCTTCCCATGACGGGATGGGATGGGATACTGACCAAGAATATTTTTGGGATGTTGTTGTGTGGTCACTGGGCGACGATCGTTATCTCCTTCAGTGGAGTATTTGTTTTGTGTGATTTGATGACATTTACCAAGCGCTACCGTCTGTACCTCCAGAAATGGAAGCACTCACTTCAGTTCCGGCAAAATAACTGGTGTTGACGTCTTCCAAAATTTTGCTGTTCTTGGCGGAGGTCGGTCTTAAACTGCTGTAATGAATGGCTCCCTCGGATTTCTCCTCTTTGATCGCAGTCTGTAGTTTATCTACACACAATGGGGAGAAAGGAGAGGATGGATAACTAATATTACAGATGTGCCAGGAAGATATATGGCTGTGTGAGCTCGGAGCGATCCGCGAGACCCATACAGCCGGAAATCATTATGTCCAAGAGGCCACCTCACCAGCAGAGTATGGGCTACCGGGTGATGGCCGCAATGGTCTTGCCCGCTTCTTCCTGGGTCATCACCATCACTGACTATAGATCATCCTCACCTTAAGCCTTTTAAGAACATATCACACTGAATCCTCCGAGACGATGAACGACCTGTCTTTAGGATCGGCCATCATTGTTTGATCAGTGGTGGTCACCCTATCCTTTGGAGATACCCGACATCAGGAATCCTGTGCAGACCCCATCCAAAATGCAGCGAGGTGCACATATTAAACCTCCGCTCCATTCATTGCCTATAGGACTGCTGGAGAAAGAAGAGCACGTCGCTCGGCTATTTCCATCAGTCCCATTGACATCCTGCTTAGGGACACCCTAAATGTAGTTTTATGACGAGGCCACTGCTGGCACATAACAGATCATTTCCTTGTCCTTTATCTTTTACTCCAGGGATGTATTATCCCAAATCTAAGGAGTCCGGTTCCTACGAGGACGGCCAACATCGGGCCATTAAAGGCGGCAGGTTGGATCTGTGTCACTTGAAGAAGCTGTGAGTTCCTGTACTGTGATATCCTGAGGTTTAGGCTGAATGACAACATGACGGAATTAGACTCAGGAGGAGAATGGCGTGTGCCAGGGGAGACGTTGGCCGCGGCTCTGGAATGCCCGAGTCTGGCTGTAAAACAAGGCTGAGGCTGCAGCATGTCCCCCCTGGAGAGTGCAGACCCCATTGTCCTCATATAGTAGGAGCAAAAGTGCAGGAACAGGAGCCGGCTGTGAGAGTAGAGGCTTCACTGTATGTGGGCCCCAACAGTAGGACTTATGGGGCCACAACATGTAACCTCCCAGCATCTACGCACTAGGAAACAGAGAAGCACATTGCTAAGGAGAGTAAAACTAATCCCAAACTGTTCTTCAACTATATCAATAGTAAAAGAATAAAAACTGAAAATGTAGGCCCCTTAAAAAATAGTGAGGAAAGAATGGTTGTAGATGACGAGGAAAAAGCTAACATATTAAACACCTTCTTCTCCACGGTATTCACGGTGGAAAATGAAATGCTAGGTGAAATCCCAAGAAACAATGAAAACCCTATATTAAGGGTCACCAATCTAACCCAAGAAGAGGTGCGAAACCGGCTAAATAAGATTAAAATAGATAAATCTCCGGGTCCGGATGGCATACACCCACGAGTACTAAGAGAACTAAGTAATGTAATAGATAAACCATTATTTCTTATTTTTAGGGACTATAGCGACAGGGTCTGTTCCGCAGGACTGGCGCATAGCAAATGTGGTGCCAATATTCAAAAAGGGCTCTAAAAGTGAACCTGGAAATTATAGGCCAGTAAGTCTAACCTCTATTGTTGGTAAAATATTTGAAGGGTTTCTGAGGGATGTTATTCTGGATTATCTCAATGAGAATAACTGTTTAACTCCATATCAGCATGGGTTTATGAGAAATCGCTCCTGTCAAACCAATCTAATCAGTTTTTATGAAGAGGTAAGCTATAGGCTGGACCACGGTGAGTCATTGGACGTGGTATATCTCGATTTTTCCAAAGCGTTTGATACCGTGCCGCACAAGAGGTTGGTACACAAAATGAGAATGCTTGGTCTGGGGGAAATTG
Source organism: Ranitomeya imitator (assembly GCF_032444005.1). NCBI lineage: Eukaryota > Metazoa > Chordata > Amphibia > Anura > Dendrobatidae > Ranitomeya > Ranitomeya imitator. The sequence goes on from NC_091289.1 coordinate 178,852,732, forward strand.
TGTGTAAATGGGTTAGTAACTGGCTTAGTGATAGAAAGCAGAGGGTGGTTATAAATGGTATAGTCTCTAACTGGGTCGCTGTGACCAGTGGGGTACCGCAGGGGTCAGTATTGGGACCTGTTCTCTTCAACATATTCATTAATGATCTGGTAGAAGGTTTACACAGTAAAATATCGATATTTGCAGATGATACAAAACTATGTAAAGCAGTTAATACAAGAGAAGATAGTATTCTGCTACAGATGGATCTGGATAAGTTGGAAACTTGGGCTGAAAGGTGGCAGATGAGGTTTAACAATGATAAATGTAAGGTTATACACATGGGAAGAAGGAATCAATATCACCATTACACACTGAACGGGAAACCACTGGGTAAATCTGACAGGGAGAAGGACTTGGGGATCCTAGTTAATGATAAACTTACCTGGAGCAGCCAGTGCCAGGCAGCAGCTGCTAAGGCAAACAGGATCATGGGGTGCATTAAAAGAGGTCTGGATACACATGATGAGAGCATTATACTGCCTCTGTACAAATCCCTAGTTAGACCGCACATGGAGTACTGTGTCCAGTTTTGGGCACCGGTGCTCAGGAAGGATATAATGGAACTAGAGAGAGTACAAAGGAGGGCAACAAAATTAATAAAGGGGATGGGAGAACTACAATACCCAGATAGATTAGCGAAATTAGGATTATTTAGTCTAGAAAAAAGACGACTGAGGGGCGATCTAATAACCATGTATAAGTATATAAGGGGACAATACAAATATCTCGCTGAGGATCTGTTTATACCAAGGAAGGTGACGGGCACAAGGGGGCATTCTTTGCGTCTGGAGGAGAGAAGGTTTTTCCACCAACATAGAAGAGGATTCTTTACTGTTAGGGCAGTGAGAATCTGGAATTGCTTGCCTGAGGAGGTGGTGATGGCGAACTCAGTCGAGGGGTTCAAGAGAGGCCTGGATGTCTTCATGGAGCAGAACAATATTGTATCATACAATTATTAGGTTCTGTAGAAGGACGTAGATCTGGGGATTTATTATGATGGAATATAGGCTGAACTGGATGGACAAATGTCTTTTTTCGGCCTTACTAACTATGTTACTATGTTACTATGATAAAACAGGGACACAGACTGCAGAAAAGTCAACTCAGGGCTGGACTATAGAATGGGCAAAAGGGGCAACGGGCCTGGGGTGCAGCAATTTAAAGGGGTATTATTACCACCCACTTTGCAATGCAAAATGTAATTGTGCTGATTTCTCATATGCCTACATGGCATCCAGAAAACACAGCAAACTGCTCCCCATGCTGAGTCACCCATCAAACAATGGTTTCTACTGTTTAGCACAGTATGGTGGTGGTATTATATTTGGCACTTTATGGTGGTATTATTACATTTGGAACAGTATGGTAGTATTATATTTGGCACTGTATGGTGTTATTATTACATTTGGAACAGCATGGTAGTATTATATTTGGCACTGTGTGGTGGTATTACATTTGGAACCGTATGGCAGTATTATTATATTTGGCATTGTATGGTGGTATTATTACATTTGGAACAGTATGGTAGTATTATATTTGGCACTGTATGGTAGTATTTTTACATTCGGCGCAGCATGGCGATATTAATATATTTGGCATTGTATAGTGGCATTATTACATTTGACCCTGGTGGTATTATTATATGTGGCACTGTATGGCAGTATTTTTATATGTGGCACAGCATGGTGGTATTATATTTTGCACAGTGTGGCACTATTATTTGCATTGTATTGTGACTGTATTACTGGCTATTTCTCTCCTTACAAAAAATGGCAGTAGTCTCCACAGATCCCGCCCTGGACTATATGACATGTCGCTACTATTCTGCTCAGAGACTGCGTCACTCGTAAATCATGGCGTACTTGAATCACATTATGTGTCCGGCCACCAATCGAGGTGGGTTCCACCTGAGAGGGCACAGAGCTGGTCTTACCTGCCATCCTGCAGTGATGATGCTCGTCTCTTAGGCTGATTTTAATGGGGCTGAATTCTCCTCCTGTCTCAATCTTAGGAATTGAAGTCTTAAAACAGAAAGAAGTAACAGCAAATGATCACAAGAGGTAGAAAACTGCAAAATTCTAATGATTTCCTTATATAAGATGAAGATCCAAACCATGCACGGCTGTAGTTATCAAATCTGTCTACCTAAAGCCACCACTGGAGGGAGCTCAAGAGTTCAGAGCATACCGTATATATTGAACTCAACAAAAAGTGAGTACACAGTGAGCTCATAAGCGCCCCCTAGTGGGGGTAGCAGATAATCACAACGCTGTCATATAACTGCAGGGCATTAGGAGCTATAAACATAAAATGTGGTACCGATTCATATAAAGTTTATAAACAAATTAGAAATATTAAACCTTCAAATGAAATGGTGTTAAAAGGCAGATATTCCCTTCAATACATATAACGAAAAAGCTGAATTACTTTGTAAGCATCTTGTACTAATGCGAAGTTATAGTGCTGAATTCACAATTCTGCAGCTTTTAGAGCTGAAATCTCCCAGCATGCTGCAGAATAGTAATTTCCATTTGTAGCAATGCATATTGACAGCACGTGCTGTATAGCAATCTAATGTAAAAATAACTATTACTGCATCACAGCAGCTCAGCTTGTCGACTGTTTTCATTATCAACCAACAGAATTATGAATGCAGCTCTGGAGAATAAGGTCTTGTGCACACAATGAATATTTGTAGCAGATTTTTCTGCATAAAATACACATGATTTTGATGAGTTTTTACTTGCATTTTCTTTCCTATTCACTTAAATAGGTCAAAAACGCTGCAAAAATGCGGAAAGAATTAACACGCTGCAGAAATGAAAAAAAAAAGCGATGATGATTCAAATCTGCAAGGAGAGAATAAGCCGCGAATGCATGAGATTCCAGAAATCCCAGCCAAGCGCTGACACTCCGCACACTGAACCAAAATGTCAGCAATGCCTGAACGTCCGAACTCCAGATTGCAATCAGTTATTTGGCTGGAAAAAAAGCCGGGAAAGGAAATGAAGGGGGAAATGCTATTTTTTTGTGCATCCAGCAGAAGTGACAGTGACCAGACATAATGGAGAACTCGCAGGAGCCGCTGTAATATGACAATAATCCTGGTCGGGGATTATCCGCAGATCCTTCCCCCGGTCATTTCTGGATCTGCTTTTCTTCATTATGTAATATACGTTCCACATAGAGCTGTCACATGGGATATTGTTATTTAGAGGCTGCGTGTACAGTATATACCTGGGTATGTGGGGATACAAGTGTATATATGTGAAGGGAACCACCACTGTAGTTACAGAAGCACAAAAATTATGTCAGTGTGTCCCCCTGCTTCCCAGGCACCAAAAGCGCCACCCAGACCGGACGTGTCCTTTTATCACCATCCCCAGGTCCAGCGTTGAGTCTCTGCCGGCAGCTGCTCCCGGTGTCTTTTATTTTGTGCAGCACTGATGTCATGTCGTCAGCGCTGCGGGTAATCACCCTAGAGGCTTATGCCATCAACTCGTGAAGAGCCGCTGAGCTCAGTGATTGGCTGCAGTGCTGGCGGTATGAAGTTGGCGCTGCAGACAATAAAAGACACTGCGAGCGGCAGTAGACTCAGTGCTGGGCCCGGTGAGCTGGAAAAATCCCTTTAAAATGGTCCTTGTTTCTGGCTACTTTTCCCCTTGTGCTTGGCATACGACCTGCGATTTCTCATACAATCTTCTCGGGCTTACTGCTGTTTTGTAAAAGAGGCGTAAAGCAAGTCTGTGTCGCACAGAGAGGCAGTGTACTGCACAGCACTTACGGAACATCCAGAAGCCACAGTGAAATGGTGGTGGCCGGGACAGGAAGGCAAGTGTCTGCTAGCGAGAGGCAGAGAACGACTAAGGGATTAGGATGCAGTTACTACAGCTATAACGGTGCTGATAAGTGATGATTGAACGTGCTCGGATAAGGTGTTATCTGAGCATGCTCCTGTGCTAACCGAGTGACTTCAGCCTGCTGGAATAATATGTTCGAGTCCCTGCGGCTGCAAGTCTCGTGGCTGTTAGACATCTGCAACACATACACGGATTGCCTAACGAACAGCCAATCCCAGCATGTGTTGCGGCTGTCGAACAACCTTGAGACATGCGGCCGCGGGGGCTCGAACATATTTTTCGAGCACACCGAAGACACTTGGGTAGCACGCTCAGATAACACTTTACCCAAGCATGTTCGCTCATCACTAGGGTCCAGGTATCTGCAGATCTGCCGACTGCTATTCCTTCCAGACCCCAGGGGGGAGAGTCGGGGGTCTCCATACAGGTTCGGATGGCATTCTCTAACATGTATGGAGGGCCTTAACGTGAATACAAGCTGATAATCAGCTCCGATCTTGTATGCTAATGGATCCGCACCTTGAGTAATGGCCTCCAGACTAGATCGAGGTGTTTGAAGGTGTCCGGCACCCCGAGAGGAGCCGCGTGCTGGTTCTCCTCTTGTTTTCTGCTCGTCGGCGTCTGTAGATGAGACTTGTGTGAGCGGATGTCCCAGAACATCACAGAGCTGGAGGTAGAAATGAGATTGTGTCAGGACTGATCTATAGACTGGAAGAATTATCAAGCAGAGAAACACACGCAGACATTATTCCAAGAAGTATCGTTTCTCCTTGCGGAGAGTGACATGATAAGCATGTCAAGGTGAGGAGACTTAAAGCCGCAATGCTCCTCTGGGAAATATGCAAATTGTCTCTTCGGAGAGGAAGAGGACTAGAACTCTAGTGCCACCTATTGTAAGTAGCAATCCTAACAGTCAATGTCGACCAATCAGCCAGCCAAACCAGATCTCCACTTTGCACTGACGAGGGGCAGTACCCCGAAACACAGTGTCTGCAAATTGAGATTCTGGTTTGGCTATTATCCTAAGTCATGTGACAAGGCTCGCTAAAGGGTCGACATTGACTGTTAGGATTGCTACTTCCAATAGGTGGCACTAGAGTTCTAGTCCTCTTCCTCTCTGAAGAGACAATTTGCAAACATTATTCCTAAAGACCTGGACTCCTCGGAGCAGCAACTTTGGGTCTGACGCTAAATTGTCTTAACCCATTGTTCCATTTAAAACTTCCCTTGTCGGCCATTCTTCACTACAGTAAAATCTCGACTCCTTGGCTATATTCCTTATCCTGTGACACTGACTTACATTGATCCCCCATTATCCAATCCTTGGTTACGTGATGGACTCATTTTGTTTATTTTCTTTATTTGGATCTGAACATTTACTCACTTTTCGGGTGAATTATCTGTTCATCTAAATTTAGTTTTTTCCCCCTTAATTCTCATTGATCCGTATTATTCTTGCTGTTATTTTTGTTATACATTTGTTTCTGTTGTTGCTATTATAAATAATCAATAAATAAATAATTATAAAACGAATAAATGAGACTGTATCAAAGGAAATCCAACCAGCTATTGATATGAGATACAGCGCAGACATCTCCAGAATGCAGATGTCATGATGATTTGTTTCTAAAATTCTGCAATCTGTCCCGGAAAGACCATACACATGAGATGAATGTTGGCCAAACCAAGGAGTCTTTGAAAACGGAATGGATTATATATCACGCTTCCGATAATCGGACGTATCACTATAAGGCCGAATGCAGACGTCCATATTTCATGCTCCAAGTACGGACCACTATGCACGGACCGGCCGCAGGCCCCCTGACCCAAACTAGACAACCTCAGTTCTGGAAAGCAGACTCCCAGCTTCGGCCTTTGAGCTGTCTGCTCATGAAAGATGAAATACTAAAAGGGGCTTTCCCACGAACAAAGTTAATTGTAAAGTTAATGTTAATCAATAGATCTTGGAATAATAATTTCCACAATTGGATGTGTTTAAATAAAATGTTCCTGTGCTGAGATAATCTTATAAATGTGTCCCTGCTGTGTAATGGCCGTGTCTGACCGTGCAGGGACATGGTCTGATCATACCTGAAAAACAAAAGACACTGCACATACCAGTCAGGAGAACACGTGGCGAGCTGGACGCAGAAACCGCTTCTATTCTCATAGGGATATCCAGTCCGAGTTATCTGACAAGGAAAAATCACACAAACAAACCTGGATTTATAAAAAAAATATTGCTTCTATGAACATAGGGTTACATGGCATTAACTCTAAAACCTGGAATGGGTGGAGGCAATTCTCTAAATACATTACTGGTACTGAACTGCAGTTACATCCTGTATTATACTCCAGAGCTGCACTCACTATTCTGCTGGTGCAGTCACTGTGTACATACATTACATTACTGATCCTGAGTTACATCCTGTATTATACTCCAGAGCTGCACTCACTATTCTGCTGGAGCAGTCACTGTGTACATACATTACTGATCCTGAGTTACCTCCTGTATTATACTCCAGAGCTGCACTCACTATTCTGCTGGTGCAGTCACTGTGTACATACATTACTGATCCTGAGTTACCTCCTGTATTATACTCCAGAGCTGCACTCACTATTCTGCTGGTGCAGTCACTGTGTACATACATTACATTACTGATCCTGAGTTACATCCTGTATTATACTCCAGAGCTGCACTCACTATTCTGCTGGTGCAGTCACTGTGTACATACATTACATTACTGATCCTGAGTTCCATCCTGTATTATACTCCAGAGCTGCACTCACGATTCTGCTGGTGCAGTCACTGTGTACATACAATACATTACTGATCCTGAGTTACATCCTGTATTATACTCCAGAGCTGCACTCACTATTCTGCTGGTGCAGTCACTGTGTACATACATTACATTACTGATCCTGAGTTACATCCTGTATTATACTCCAGAGCTGCACTCACTATTCTGCTGGAGCAGTCACTGTGTACATACATTACTGATCCTGAGTTACCTCCTGTATTATACTCCAGAGCTGCACTCACTATTCTGCTGGTGCAGTCACTGTGTACATACATTACATTACTGATCTTGAGTTACATCCTGTATTATACTCCAGAGCTGCACTCACTATTCTGCTGGTGCAGTCACTGTGTACATACATTACATTACTGATCCTGAGATCCATCCTGTATTATACTCCAGAGCTGCACTCACGATTCTGCTGGTGCAGTCACTGTGTACATACAATACATTACTGATCCTGAGTTACATCCTGTATTATACTCCAGAGCTGCACTCACTATTCTGCTGGAGCAGTCACTGTGTACATACATTACATTACTGATCCTGAGTTACATCGTGTATTATACTCCAGAGCTGCACTCACTATTCTGCTGGAGCAGTCACTGTGTACATACATTACTGATCCTGAGTTACATCCTGTATTATACTCCAGAGCTGCACTCACTATTCTGCTGGTGCAGTCACTGTGTACATACATTACATTACAGATCCTGAGTTACATCCTGTATTATACTCCAGAGCTGCACTCACTATTCTGCTGGTGCAGTCACTGTGTACATACATTACTGATCCTGAGTTACCTCCTGTATTATACTCCAGAGCTGCACTCACTATTCTGCTGGTGCAGTCACTGTGTACATAAATTACATTACTGATCATGAGTTACATCCTGTATTATACTCCAGAGCTGCACTCACTATTCTGCTGGTGCAGTCACTGTGTACATACATTACCGATCCTGAGTTACATCCTGTATTATACTCCAGAGCTGCACTCACTATTCTGCTGGTGCAGTCACTGTGTACATACATTACATTACCGATCCTGAGTTACATCCTGTATTATACTCCAGAGCTGCACTCACTATTCTGCTGGAGCAGTCACTGTGTACATACATTACTGATCCTGAGTTACCTCCTGTATTATACTCCAGAGCTGCACTCACTATTCTGCTGGTGCAGTCACTGTGTACATACATTACATTACTGATCATGAGTTACATCCTGTATTATACTCCAGAGCTGCACTCACTATTCTGCTGGTGCAGTCACTGTGTACATACATTACATTACTGATCTTGAGTTACATCCTGTATTATACTCCAGAGCTGCACTCACTATTCTGCTGGTGCAGTCACTGTGTACATACATTACTGATCCTGAGTTACATCGTGTATTATACTCCAGAGCTGCACTCACTATTCTGCTGGTGCAGTCACTGTGTACACACATTACTGATCTTGAGTTACATCCTGTATTATACTCCAGAGCTGCACTCACTATTCTGCTGGTGCAGTCACTGTGTACATACATTACTGATCTTGAGTTACATCCTGTATTATACTCCAGAGCTGCACTCACTATTCTGCTGGTGCAGTCACTGTGTACATACATTACTGATCCTGAGTTACATCCTGTATTATACTCCAGAGCTGCACTCACTATTCTGCTGCTGCAGTCACTGTGTACGTACATTACATTACTAATCCTGAGTTACATCCTGTATTATACTCCAGAGCTGCACTCACTATTCTGCTGGTGCCGTCACTGTGTACATACATTACATTACTGATCCTGAGTTCCATCCTGTATTATACTCCAGAGCTGCACTCACTATTCTGCTGGTGCAGTCACGGTGTACATACATTACATTACTGATCCTGAGTTACATCCTGTATTATACTCCAGAGCTGCACTCACTATTCTGCTGGTGCAGTCACTGTGTACATACATTACATTACTGATCCTGAGTTACATCCTGTATTATACTCCAGAGCTGCACTCACTATTCTGCTGGTGCAGTCACTGTGTACATACATTACATTACTGATCCTGAGTTACATCCTGTATTATACTCCAGAGCTGCACTCACTATCCTGCTGGTGCAGTCACTGTGTACATACATTACATTACTGATCCTGAGTTACATCCTGTATTATACCCCAGAGCTGCACTCACTATTCTGCTGGTGCAGTCACTGTGTACATACATTACATTACTGATCCTGAGTTACATCCTGTATTATACCCCAGAGCTGCACTCACTATTCTGCTGGTGCAGTCACTGTGTACATACATTACATTACTGATCCTGAGTTCCATCCTGTATTATACTCCAGAGCTGCACTCACTATTCTGCTGGTGCAGTCACGGTGTACATACATTACATTACTGATCCTGAGTTACATCCTGTATTATACTCCAGAGCTGCACTCACTATTCTGCTGGTGCAGTCACTGTGTACATACATTACATTACTGATCCTGAGTTACATCCTGTATTATACTCCAGAGCTGCACTCACTATTCTGCTGGTGCAGTCACTGTGTACATACATTACATTACTGATCCTGAGTTACATCCTGTATTATACTCCAGAGCTGCACTCACTATCCTGCTGGTGCAGTCACTGTGTACATACATTACATTACTGATCTTGAGTTACATTCTGTATTATACCCCAGAGCTGCACTCACTATTCTGCTGGTGCAGTCACTGTGTACATACATTACATTACTGATCCTGATTTACCTCCTGTATTATACCCCAGAGCTGCACTCACTATTCTGCTGGTGCAGTCACTGTATCTATATAATATTTATTTGTGTCTGTCATTTAATTGTCGCATTTTGTAGATTTTTGAAGATAAATGAATCTTTGAGATATAAATATTGACATAAAATTGCAGAAAGTGATTGGACTCGCTGTTCTTGTTGGACGCGCTGTCTCTCCCTTATTTCTGACGCACGTGGACCCTGACACATTACAGCTCCGCTGATCCTGGACTCTTCCTCCTGATGGTTCCGGAGTTCGTCACAGCAGTTTTTAAAAACAAAACCTCCCATAAATTAAATAATTGTCTGTGGCCAAAACTTACCTCAAAGTCGTCCGGGAGCCAGTGTATGTCCGTGATCAGCGCCCGGTGGCCGTGCTCTATAGAGGACACTGCGCAGTATCTCACCAGCTGACAATCACTGGACGGCTTCAGCTCCAGAGCTGCCTGCAGAAGGAAAAGAAGCAACGCACTGGGCGGTAATAACAACAGTAACGCACCAGGCGGTAATAACAACAGTAACGCACCAGGCGGTAATAACAACAGTAATGCACCAGGCGGTAATAACAACAGTAATGCACCAGGCGGTAATAACAACAGTAACGCACCAGGCGGTAATAACAACAGTAATATACCAGGCGGTAATAATAACAGTAATACACCAGGCGGTAATAATAACAGTAATATACCAGGCGGTAATAATAACAGTAATTCACCAGGCGGTAATAATAACAGCAATACACCAGGCGGTAATAATAACAGTAATTCACCAGGCGGTAATAACAACAGTAACGCACCAGGCGGTAATAACAACAGTAATGCACCAGGCGGTAATAACAACAGTAATACACCAGGCGGTAATAATAACAGTAATATACCAGGCGGTAATAATAACAGTAATACACCAGGCAGTAATAATAACAGTAATTCACCAGGCGGTAATAATAACAGCAATACACCAGGCGGTAATAATAACAGTAATTCACCAGGCGGTAATAATAACAGTAATGCACCAGGCGGTAATAACAACAGTAATACACCAGGCGGTAATAATAACAGTAATTCACCAGGCGGTAATAATAACAGTAATTCACCAGGCGGTAATAATAACAGTAATTCACCAGGCGGTAATAATAACAGCAATACACCAGGCGGTAATAATAACAGTAATTCACCAGGCGGTAATAATAACAGTAATGCACCAGGCGGTAATAATAACAGTAATACACCAGGTGGTAATAATAACAGTAATGCACCAGGCGGTAATAATAACAGTAATACACCAGGCGGTAATAATAACAGTAATGCACCAGGCGGTAATAACAACAGTAATACACCAGGCGGTAATAATAACAGTAATTCACCAGGCGGTAATAATAACAGTAATTCACCAGGCGGTAATAATAACAGCAATACACCAGGCGGTAATAATAACAGTAATTCACCAGGCGGTAATAATAACAGTAATGCACCAGGCGGTAATAATAACAGTAATACACCAGGTGGTAATAATAACAGTAATGCACCAGGCGGTAATAATAACAGTAATACACCAGGCGGTAATAATAACAGTAATTCACCAGGCGGTAATAACAGTAATTCACCAGGCGGTAATAATAACAGTAATGCACCAGGCGGTAATAATAACAGTAATGCACCAGGCGGTAATAATAACAGTAATACACCAGGCAGTAATAATAACAGTAATATACCAGGCAGTAATAATAACAGTAATTCACCAGGCGGTAATAATAACAGCAATACACCAGGCGGTAATAATAACAGTAATGCACCAGGCGGTAATAATAACAGTAATGCACCAGGCGGTAATAATAACAGTAATACACCAGGCGGTAATAATAACAGTAATACACCAGGTGGTAATAATAACAGTAATGCACCAGGCGGTAATAATAACAGTAATACACCAGGTGGTAATAATAACAGTAATGCACCAGGCGGTAATAATAACAGTAATACACCAGGTGGTAATAATAACAGTAATGCACCAGGCGGTAATAATAACAGTACCGCACCAGGCGGTAATAATAACAGTAATGCACCAGGCGGTAATAATAACAGTAATACACCAGGCAGTAATAATAACAGTAATATACCAGGTGGTAATAATAACAGTAATGCACCAGGCGATAATAATAACAGTAATGCACCAGGCGGTAATAATAACAGTAATGCACCAGACGGTAATAATAACAGTAATGCACCAGGCGGTAATAGCAGTAATGCACCAGGCGGTAATATTAACAGTAATGCACCAGACGGTAATAATAACAGTAATGCACCAGGCGGTAATAATAACAGTGATATACCAGGCGATAATAATAACAGTAATGCACCAGGCGGTAATAATGACAGTAATGCACCAGGCGGTAATAATAACAGTAATACACCAGGCGGTAATAATAACAGTAATGCACCAGGCGGTAATAGCAGTAATGCACCAGGCGGTAATAATAACAGTAATGCACCAGGCGGTAATAATAACAGTAATACACCAGGCGGTAATAATAACAGTAATTCACCAGGCGGTAATAATAACAGTAATACACCAGGCGGTAATAACAATAGTAATTCACCAGGCGGTAATAATAACAGTAATACACCAGGCGGTAATAATAACAGTAATACACCAGGCGGTAATAATAACAGTAATACACCAGGCGGTAATAATAACAGTAATGCACCAGGCGGTAATAATAACAGTAATACACCAGGCGGTAATAATAACAGTAATACACCAGGCGGTAATAATAGCAGTAATACACCAGGCGGTAATAATAACAGTAATGCACCAGGCGGTAATAATAACAGTAATTCACCAGGCGGTAATAATAACAGTAATTCACCAGGCGGTAAATAATAACAGTAATTCACCAGGCGGTAATAATAACAGTAATGCACCAGGCGGTAATAATAACAGTAATATACCAGGCGGTAATAATAACAGTAATTCACCAGGCGGTAATAACAACAGTAATGCACCAGGCGGTAATAATCACAGTAATGCACCAGGCGGTAATAATAATAGTAATACACCAGGCGGTAATAATAGCAGTAATACACCAGGCGGTAATAATAACAGTAATGCACCAGGCGGTAATAATAACAGTAATGCACCAGGCGGTAATAATAACAGTAATATACCAGGCGGTAATAATAACAGTAATACACCAGACGGTAATAATAACAGTAATTCACCAGGCGGTAATAATAACAGTAATACACCAGGCGGTAATAATAACAGTAATACACCAGACGGTAATAGCAGTAATGCCCCAGGCGGTAATAATAACAGTAATGCACCAGGCGGTAATAATAACAGTAATTCACCAGGCGGTAATAATAGCAGTAATACACCAGGCGGTAATAATAACAGTAATATACCAGGCGGTAATAATAACAGTAATACACCAGACGGTAATAGCAGTAATGCACCAGGCGGTAATAATAACAGTAATGCACCAGGCGGTAATAATAACAGTAATTCACCAGGCGGTAATAATAACAGTAATATACCAGGCGGTAATAATAACAGTAATACACCAGACGGTAATAGCAGTAATGCACCAGGCGGTAATAATAACAGTAATGCACCAGGCGGTAATAATAACAGTAATTCACCAGGCGGTAATAATAGCAGTAATACACCAGGCGGTAATAGTAACAGTAATTCACCAGGCGGTAATAATAACAGTAATGCACCAGGCGGTAATAATAACAGTAATGCACCAGGCGGTAATAATAACAGTAATTCACCAGGCGGTAATAATAACAGTAATACACCAGGCGGTAATAATAACAGTAACGCACCAGACGGTAATAATAACAGTAATATACCAGGCGGTAATAATAACAGTAATACACCAGGCGGTAATAATAACAGTAATACACCAGACGGTAATAGCAGTAATGCACCAGGCGGTAATAATAACAGTAATTCACCAGGCGGTAATAATAACAGTAATGCACCAGGCGGTAATAATAACAGTAATGCACCAGGCGGTAATAATAACAGTAATACACCAGGCGGTAATAATAACAGTAATGCACCAGGCGGTAATAGCAGTAATGCACCAGGCGGTAATAATAACAGTAATGCACCAGGCGGTAATAGCAGTAATGCACCAGGCGGTAATAATAACAGTAATGCACCAGGCGGTAATAATAACAGTAATACACCAGGCGGTAATAATAACAGTAATTCACCAGGCGGTAATAATAACAGTAATACACCAGGCGGTAATAACAATAGTAATTCACCAGGCGGTAATAATAACAGTAATACACCAGGCGGTATTAATAACAGTAATACACCAGGCGGTAATAATAACAGTAATACACCAGGCGGTAATAATAACAGTAATTCACCAGGCGGTAATAATAACAGTAATACACCAGGCGGTAATAATAACAGTAATACACCAGGCGGTAATAATAGCAGTAATACACCAGGCGGTAATAATAACAGTAATGCACCAGGCGGTAATAATAACAGTAATTCACCAGGCGGTAAATAATAACAGTAATACACCAGGCGGTAATAATAACAGTAATGCACCAGGCGGTAATAATAACAGTAATACACCAGGCGGTAATAATAGCAGTAATACACCAGGCGGTAATAATAACAGTAATGCACCAGGCGGTAATAATAACAGTAATGCACCAGACAGTAATAATAACAGTAATATACCAGGCGGTAAATAATAACAGTAATGCACCAGGCGGTAATAATAACAGTAATGCAACAGGCGGTAATAATAACAGTAATACACCAGGCGGTAATAATAGCAGTAATACACCAGGCGGTAATAATAACAGTAATGCACCAGGCGGTAATAATAACAGTAATGCACCAGACAGTAATAATAACAGTAATATACCAGGCGGTAATAATAACAGTAATTCACCAGGCGGTAATAATAACAGTAATTCACCAGGTGGTAATAATAACAGTAACGCACCAGACGGTAATAATAACAGTAATATACCAGGCGGTAATAATAACAGTAATACACCAGGCGGTAATAATAACAGTAATACACCAGACGGTAATAGCAGTAATGCACCAGGCGGTAATAATAACAGTAATGCACCAGGCGGTAATAATAACAGTAATACACCAGGTGGTAATAATAGCAGTAATGCACCAGGCGGTAATAATAACAGTAATGCACCAGGCGGTAATAATAACAGTAATTCACCAGGCGGTAATAATAACAGTAATGCACCAGGCGGTAATAATAGCAGTAATACACCAGGCGGTAATAATAACAGTAATGCACCAGGCGGTAATAATAACAGTAATACACCAGGCGGTAATAATAGCAGTAATACACCAGGCGGTAATAATAACAGTAATACACCAGGCGGTAATAATAACAGTAATGCACCAGGCGGTAATAATAACAGTAATGCACCAGGCGGTAATAATAACAGTAAAGCACCAGATGGTAATAATTACAGTAATTCACCAGACGGTAATAATAACAGTAATACACCAGGCGGTAATAATAACAGTAATACACCAGGCGGTAATAATAACAGTAATACACCAGGCGGTAATAATAACAGTAATACACCAGGCGGTAATAATAACAGTAATACACCAGACGGTAATAACAATAGTAATTCACCAGGCGGTAATAATAACAGTAATACACCAGGCGGTAATAATAACAGTAATACACCAGGCGGTAATAATAACAGTAATACACCAGGCGGTAATAATAACAGTAATTCACCAGGCGGTAATAATAACAGTAATACACCAGGCGGTAATAATAACAGTAATACACCAGGCGGTAATAATAGCAGTAATACACCAGGCGGTAATAATAACAGTAATGCACCAGGCGGTAATAATAACAGTAATTCACCAGGCGGTAATAATAACAGTAATTCACCAGGCGGTAAATAATAACAGTAATACACCAGGCGGTAATAATCACAGTAATGCACCAGGCGGTAATAATAACAGTAATACACCAGGCGGTAATAATAGCAGTAATTCACCAGGCGGTAATAATAACAGTAATGCACCAGGCGGTAATAATAACAGTAATGCACCAGGCGGTAATAATAACAGTAATATACCAGGCGGTAATAATAACAGTAATACACCAGACGGTAATAATAACAGTAATATACCAGGCGGTAATAATAACAGTAATACACCAGGCGGTAATAATAACAGTAATACACCAGACGGTAATAGCAGTAATGCCCCAGGCGGTAATAATAACAGTAATGCACCAGGCGGTAATAATAACAGTAATTCACCAGGCGGTAATAATAGCAGTAATACACCAGGCGGTAATAATAACAGTAATTCACCAGGCGGTAATAATAACAGTAATATACCAGGCGGTAATAATAACAGTAATACACCAGACGGTAATAGCAGTAATGCACCAGGCGGTAATAATAACAGTAATGCACCAGGCGGTAATAATAACAGTAATGCACCAGGCGGTAATAATAACAGTAATTCACCAGGCGGTAATAATAGCAGTAATACACCAGGCGGTAATAGTAACAGTAATTCACCAGGCGGTAATAATAACAGTAATGCACCAGGCGGTAATAATAACAGTAATGCACCAGGCGGTAATAATAACAGTAATTCACCAGGCGGTAATAATAACAGTAATACACCAGGCGGTAATAATAACAGTAACGCACCAGACGGTAATAATAACAGTAATATACCAGGCGGTAATAATAACAGTAATACACCAGACGGTAATAGCAGTAATGCACCAGGCGGTAATAATAACAGTAATTCACCAGGCGGTAATAATAACAGTAATGCACCAGGCGGTAATAATAACAGTAATGCACCAGGCGGTAATAATAACAGTACTACACCAGGCGGTAATAATAACAGTAATGCACCAGGCGGTAATAGCAGTAATGCACCAGGCGGTAATAATAACAGTAATGCACCAGGCGGTAATAGCAGTAATGCACCAGGCGGTAATAATAACAGTAATTCACCAGGCGGTAATAATAACAGTAATACACCAGGCGGTAATAACAATAGTAATTCACCAGGCGGTAATAATAACAGTAATACACCAGGCGGTATTAATAACAGTAATACACCAGGCGGTAATAATAACAGTAATACACCAGGCGGTAATAATAACAGTAATTCACCAGGCGGTAATAATAACAGTAATACACCAGGCGGTAATAATAACAGTAATACACCAGGCGGTAATAATAGCAGTAATACACCAGGCGGTAATAATAACAGTAATGCACCAGGCGGTAATAATAACAGTAATTCACCAGGCGGTAAATAATAACAGTAATACACCAGGCGGTAATAATAACAGTAATGCACCAGGCGGTAATAATAACAGTAATGCACCAGGCGGTAATAATAGCAGTAATACACCAGGCGGTAATAATAACAGTAATGCACCAGGCGGTAATAATAACAGTAATACACCAGGCGGTAATAATAGCAGTAATACACCAGGCGGTAATAATAACAGTAATGCACCAGGCGGTAATAATAACAGTAATGCACCAGACAGTAATAATAACAGTAATATACCAGGCGGTAAATAATAACAGTAATACACCAGGCGGTAATAATAACAGTAATGCACCAGGCGGTAATAATAACAGTAATGCAACAGGCGGTAATAATAACAGTAATACACCAGGCGGCAATAATAGCAGTAATACACCAGGCGGTAATAATAACAGTAATACACCAGGCGGTAATAATAACAGTAATGCACCAGGCGGTAATAATAACAGTAATACACCAGGCGGTAATAATAGCAGTAATACACCAGGCGGTAATAATAACAGTAATGCACCAGGCGGTAATAATAACAGTAATGCACCAGACAGTAATAATAACAGTAATATACCAGGCGGTAAATAATAACAGTAATACACCAGGCGGTAATAATAACAGTAATGCACCAGGCGGTAATAATAACAGTAATGCAACAGGCGGTAATAATAACAGTAATACACCAGGCGGCAATAATAGCAGTAATACACCAGGCGGTAATAATAACAGTAATGCACCAGGCGGTAATAATAACAGTAATATACCAGGCGGTAATAATAACAGTAATTCACCAGGTGGTAATAATAACAGTAATTCACCAGGTGGTAATAATAACAGTAACGCACCAGACGGTAATAATAACAGTAATATACCAGGCGGTAATAATAACAGTAATACACCAGGCGGTAATAATAACAGTAATACACCAGACGGTAATAGCAGTAATGCACCAGGCGGTAATAATAACAGTAATGCACCAGGCGGTAATAATAACAGTAATTCACCAGGCGGTAATAATAACAGTAATGCACCAGGCGGTAATAATAGCAGTAATACACCAGGCGGTAATAATAACAGTAATGCACCAGGCGGTAATAATAGCAGTAATGCACCAGGCGGTAATAATAACAGTAATTCACCAGGCGGTAATAATAACAGTAATGCACCAGGCGGTAATAATAACAGTAATGCACCAGGCGGTAATAATAACAGTACTACACCAGGCGGTAATAATAACAGTAATGCACCAGGCGGTAATAGCAGTAATGCACCAGGCGGTAATAATAACAGTAATGCACCAGGCGGTAATAGCAGTAATGCACCAGGCGGTAATAATAACAGTAATTCACCAGGCGGTAATAATAACAGTAATACACCAGGCGGTAATAACAATAGTAATTCACCAGGCGGTAATAATAACAGTAATACACCAGGCGGTATTAATAACAGTAATACACCAGGCGGTAATAATAACAGTAATACACCAGGCGGTAATAATAACAGTAATTCACCAGGCGGTAATAATAACAGTAATACACCAGGCGGTAATAATAACAGTAATACACCAGGCGGTAATAATAGCAGTAATACACCAGGCGGTAATAATAACAGTAATGCACCAGGCGGTAATAATAACAGTAATTCACCAGGCGGTAAATAATAACAGTAATACACCAGGCGGTAATAATAACAGTAATGCACCAGGCGGTAATAATAACAGTAATGCACCAGGCGGTAATAATAGCAGTAATACACCAGGCGGTAATAATAACAGTAATGCACCAGGCGGTAATAATAACAGTAATACACCAGGCGGTAATAATAGCAGTAATACACCAGGCGGTAATAATAACAGTAATGCACCAGGCGGTAATAATAACAGTAATGCACCAGACAGTAATAATAACAGTAATATACCAGGCGGTAAATAATAACAGTAATACACCAGGCGGTAATAATAACAGTAATGCACCAGGCGGTAATAATAACAGTAATGCAACAGGCGGTAATAATAACAGTAATACACCAGGCGGCAATAATAGCAGTAATACACCAGGCGGTAATAATAACAGTAATACACCAGGCGGTAATAATAACAGTAATGCACCAGGCGGTAATAATAACAGTAATGCACCAGGCGGTAATAATAGCAGTAATACACCAGGCGGTAATAATAACAGTAATGCACCAGGCGGTAATAATAACAGTAATACACCAGGCGGTAATAATAGCAGTAATACACCAGGCGGTAATAATAACAGTAATGCACCAGGCGGTAATAATAACAGTAATGCACCAGACAGTAATAATAACAGTAATATACCAGGCGGTAAATAATAACAGTAATACACCAGGCGGTAATAATAACAGTAATGCACCAGGCGGTAATAATAACAGTAATGCAACAGGCGGTAATAATAACAGTAATACACCAGGCGGCAATAATAGCAGTAATACACCAGGCGGTAATAATAACAGTAATGCACCAGGCGGTAATAATAACAGTAATATACCAGGCGGTAATAATAACAGTAATTCACCAGGCGGTAATAATAACAGTAATTCACCAGGTGGTAATAATAACAGTAACGCACCAGACGGTAATAATAACAGTAATATACCAGGCGGTAATAATAACAGTAATACACCAGGCGGTAATAATAACAGTAATACACCAGACGGTAATAGCAGTAATGCACCAGGCGGTAATAATAACAGTAATGCACCAGGCGGTAATAATAACAGTAATTCACCAGGCGGTAATAATAACAGTAATGCACCAGGCGGTAATAATAGCAGTAATACACCAGGCGGTAATAATAACAGTAATGCACCAGGCGGTAATAATAACAGTAATACACCAGGCGGTAATAATAACAGTAATACACCAGGCGGTAATAATAGCAGTAATACACCAGGCGGTAATAATAACAGTAATGCACCAGGCGGTAATAATAACAGTAATTCACCAGGCGGTAATAATAACAGTAATACACCAGGCGGTAATAATAGCAGTAATACACCAGGCGGTAATAATAACAGTAATGCACCAGACGGTAATAATAACAGTAATGCACCAGGCGGTAATAATAACAGTAATGCACCAGGCGGTAATAACAACAGTAATACACCAGGCGGTAATAATAACAGTAATGCACCAGGCGGTAATAATAACAGTAATACACCAGGCGGTAATAATAACAGTAATATACCAGGCGGTAATAATAACAGTAATGCACCAGGCGGTAATAATAACAGTAATGCACCAGGCGGTAATAATAACAGTAATGCACCAGGCGGTAATAATAACAGTAAAGCACCAGATGGTAATAATTACAGTAATTCACCAGACGGTAATAATAACAGTAATACACCAGGCGGTAATAATAACAGTAATTCACCAGGCGGTAATAATAACAGTAATATACCAGGCGGTAATAATAACAGTAATGCACCAGGCGGTAATAATAACAGTAATGCACCAGGCGGTAATAATAACAGTAAAGCACCAGACGGTAATAATTACAGTAATTCACTAGACGGTAATAATAACAGTAATATACCAGGCGGTAATAATAACAGTAATTCACCAGACAGTAATAATAACAGTAATATACCAGGCGGTAATAATAACAGTAATACACCAGGCGGTAATAATAACAGTAATATACCAGGCGGTAATAATAACAGTAATATACCAGGCGGTAATAATAACAGTAATATACCAGGCGGTAATAATAACAGTAATATACCAGGCGGTAATAATAACAGTAATACACCAGGTAGTAATAATAACAGTAATATACCAGGCGGTAATAATAACAGTAATACACCAGGTAGTAATAATAACAGTAATGCACCAGACGGTAATAATAACAGTAATTCACCAGACGGTAATAATAACAGTAATATACCAGGCGGTAATAATAACAGTAATATACCAGGCGGTAATAATAACAGTAATATACCAGGCGGTAATAATAACAGTAATATACCAGGCGGTAATAATAACAGTAATACACCAGGTAGTAATAATAACAGTAATATACCAGGCGGTAATAATAACAGTAATACACCAGGCGGTAATAATAACAGTAATTCACCAGACAGTAATAATAACAGTAATATACCAGGCGGTAATAATAACAGTAATGCACCAGGTAGTAATAATAACAGTAATGCACCAGACGGTAATAATAACAGCAATGCACCAGGTAGTAATAATAACACTAATGCACCAGGCGGTAATAATAACACTAATGCACCAGGCAGTAATAATAACAATAATACACCAGGCGGCAATAATTACAGTAATATATGAGGTGGTAATAATAACAGTAATACACAATTTTTATATATTTTGTAAGGCTTTGTATTAGAAAAAATATCAGAGTTTCATCAGAGTCTTTGATCAGAGTCATCAGAGTTTGGTCAGTAACAATTTTTACCATCAGAGTTTGCTTGGATGAAACTCAGATGGCATCCAAGTGCAGTCTGATTTTTTTCACCGTCCCATATTGTTGCATCGGCATTTTTGATCCGAGAATTGGATCAATATCAGACAAGTCCCCACTCTTTTGTGTCGACCACTCAGTCCAAGGAAAAAAAAAATCTAATGTGTGAACGACCCCATGGACTATCATGGGTGGGAGTGCTGTCCGTGAAAAACACAGATATCACTCGGATAAGAAAAACTGCCGTCTGGATGAGCCCTTACTTTGTGTCACACTTTCCTAACTAAACATTGTGCAACTTTGGCCACGATATCACGTGTTATGCCAGGCCCCTTTGAACTAGGATTTGCATCTTATTCTCTGAGGCAAAAAAAAGTGTCTAAAGCACATAAAGGTAAACCATAATGTAACATTAAATAATGCAAAAAATGTTCCAAAATGTGATGGATATTTCATTGAATTAATAACTCTGCGCCATATTCTATCTCATCACATTATGCCGAGCGCACAATGCCATCCTATAATCTGAGCCTGCAATCTCACAAAGTGCTGCAAACAATGTATGGCAGTAGCGCCCCCTACTGGCCAAAGAAAGGATAATTCTGAAAGTACTAAATAGCAGGTCCTCCGTTTCTCACCTTTGAGGCCGTGTTCTTGGTCACAGCAGTTTTTGAGGACAGCAGCTCATAGTGAGCGGAGATATCCCACAGCACAACCTTAGAGGGAAAACACAACGTCAAGATCATGGAACAGCCAACAATTACATGGAAACAATCATTCATGGCTGTCGACGGGAAACTTCCATTTGCCAAAAATGTGACCCGTGAGGCTGGATGTGTTAGGCCGTTGTTGGCTACATTAACTGTGTTTATGGCACGATCGTTGATCATTTGCTGCTGCGATGCCAATGATCCGTTGGTTTTGTCTCGTGGAGAGCTGACCCTTCCCTTTAATAATGCGCCAGTTGTTTTGTTGCTGTTCTCAGTACCTGACCGTTCATACATCCTCCAGCGATGATATTGGGGTCACTCGGGCAGAACTGGAAGCAATAAATGTCATCTGGGCATTCGAGCATCAGCTAGAGAGAAAAAGATAAAAAGTCAAGAGGAGACGGGATGGCATCAGAATTCGGGAGCCCCAGAAGTGATGTCCGACCTGCGGGTGGATGGGATCACTCAGGCTCCAAAGGAGAATCAGCGATGGCGTCAAGATGAGTTTAGAAGAAGTGTTCACTCGATCCTCCAGCGACAGCCGTTCTGTGAGCGAGACCGCAACTAAACCTGGCGAAGGAATAAGAAGTGCCGGACATATAACGTACAATGGATTATCGCAGAGTGGGCAGCCACATGTCAGGAGCTGAGCCAGGCGGTGCCGGCTGTGTGATACGACCAGCACCCGCCAAGAAGGGCGCAGTCAGATAAATCGGAACACAATGCCCGGACTGGCCGGCGGCTCTCCTGTCCTGGGCATTACAGCTGCATAGACGTACGATATAAAGCTGTCACGCTCGGGTCGGGAGAGCCGCCGGCCAGTCCGGGCATTGTGTTCCTATCTTGGTCCGATTGATACGGCCATCTGACTGCTTGAACTTGCTGATGCTGGTTGTGACCATCATCCGCCCATCACCTCCGATCATGTGTGATGGGCCTGCAGGGAGCGGATAGGAAATCATTAGATGTGACGTCGCAATGCATCACTGTTTACCGCCATATCATTACAGTCGTGAACGTATATTATTATTATATTTATTATAATAATTACTATTCACCTGATGCATCTAAAATGAAAAAAAAAAAAAACAGGAACATTTGCAAATAGTCCTATTGTTTTGTGTATACAGCCCCTAAACAAACTTATGTGTCTCCATGGTTACAGACTACAAAATATCCTTGTGTGTAGTCTGACCCTGCAGTCATGTGTTCCTCCTCATCTGCCGTCTCCAGCTGAACAAGAAAACCTGGTAGAGGGAACGAGGAGAGACGTGATGGAAAAATCAGACTAATCATAATGTTTATTTGTACACTGCAACCATGGAGACATATAGCTCTGCAGCGAACCTGTGAGCGCAAAACGGTAGGAGATTTAAAACATAATATAACTAGTGATGAGGGAATATGCTGGGATAAGGTGTTATCTGAGCATGCTCCGGTGCTAACACAGTGTAGAGGGTGCTCGAATAATATGTTCGAGTCCCTCACCTGCAGGTCACGCAGCTATTCGACAGTCGCAACACATGCAGGAATCGTCTGTTTGTTAGGCAATCCATGCATGTGTTGCGGATGTCTAACAGCCATGATACATGCAGCCGCAGGGTCTCAAATATATTTTTCGAGTACGCGGAAGACACTCAGTTAGCACCCGAGCATGCTCAGATAACACCTTATCCGAGCACGTTCGCTCATCACTAAATATAACTTTAAAGGGTTTTTGTCCCATGTTTATAATAGATAATTTACTGATCTATGGGGTCTTACCCAATGGGACCCCCAGACACACCTTAGTTTGAACACATTAAAAACTCGGTACGATCCCTTTAAATCATGAGAAACCATGGGAGAAAACAATATCAGACAAGACAGCGGGCTGAGCTCTCACCCTGCAGCGTCGGGTGCCAGCTAATGCTGCTGATGGTTTTATCTTTGCCTGACTGGTGTTCTGTAAAAGACTGATATTCTTTAAGGTGAGAGTCCGATTTGCCCCCGAACGTGCTCTCCTGCTCGCACAGCGCTCTCCAGTCATCCACAAAGGCGTTCACGAGTTCATTTTGCTGTAAAGCCAATTCCAGTCTGTGGCAAAGAAACGGAAGGATGCGGATGAGGAATCACAAAAGGATGCACTGTGTATGTGTGACTCGACTGCAACATGGCGGCTGAATGATGGGAGTTGTAGTTCCACAACAGGTAGATAGCAGACACCTGAGACTCACATTAAACCAGAGGGGTCCGACTATCGGCAACTGTGCCCATCAGCTGGGTGAAGGGGCACTAGAGTGTTTCGTGACCGTGCCGGGTATTACATAGATGGGCTGCAAAACCAGGCACTGCCGCTAATAAAGGGGTATACAAATAGGGGGTGTCATTGTCTTCCAAACAGCTGCCTGGCAAAATATCGGACCCCACCAATCTAGTATCCATGGTCTATCTGTTGGAGAGGGCCTTCATTTTACAAACCCCATGTAATCCCTTTAATTTGGCGGTTTTACCTTAATGACACGGAGTTGACGAAGTCCTTCAGGCTCTTAGATGAGAGATATTCTTGCTTCTGCTCTTCGGTGAACTCTCTGGGTGTGTACTGGGTGCAGGCATTTCGAGGGTAAGTCCTAAATCAAATAAATACAGAATTAGGGGGTGTCGGTACGAAGTCTCGGAGGGTTCTCGTTATGCCCTCTCGATGAATGGGCGGGCGTATGTTGTGAATGACATCACAAGCTACATGCAATTAGATGGTTAATTACAGCCTTAAACAACCACTCTGAATATTGTCAGTAGAGCGACGAAGTAGTCTGAGGGTCCCGGTGACATCCATCGTCCACTATAATGATATAGAGGGTCAATCTCATCTCAGTAAGTGATGGCATATCGATAGGATCCAACCTCTGGGACCCCCATGAATTCTGTGAACTAATCGTCCCCAGAGCTGCTATATTCCTGTTTCCCATTCTGATGTCTTACCACTTGGTCTGGGTGCTCTGCTCCTGTAATGACGGCACCGCTTGGATGCCGCTGTCCCGCTCTTTGGGTTTAACGCTGAACCGTTTGTCCTGGTAAGAGGCGCACTCCATGTACCCGTCCTTTACATCTGACGCATTGCAATCGCTGAAAGCGACCCGCGAGCCGAACTCTCTGTGCAGCCGCGAAATCATGAATTTGATCTGTGAAATAATTGGAATGGTGAAGTCTTACTATATAGTAGACACTTCAAAAAACTGACCATCACATCCAAACACAGACTAAATGTGAACAGGTGCTGAACCTAGAGTCACCAACTCATATACTCTCAAAAAAAAAGGCAGCACACTATAGCACCATAGCATGTAAATATGAAAACTGAATTGCATTACTGCATTAGAAATATGAAAAATTTGAAAAATCAAATATGAAAAATTGAGAAAGTTTAGCGCATAAATTGGCCAATTCATGTGTACCTGGAAGCCACGATAAGGCATTTCTCGTTTCCAGGACCTAGCAATGCCTTTCCTTTCTGAGAATAAAGTCTTCATCTGAAAGGGAACCTAATGTGTGTCCTCTCTTAGACTAAAATATCTCTCTCTCTCCGCGGAGGGGTAGTGGCACTGCTGGAATTAAAAACACATGTGGCTAGAAGACTTTATTCTCAGAGAGGAAAGGCATTGTTTAGGCCCTGGAAACGAGAAATGCCTTATCGTGGCTTCCATGTACACATGAATTGGCCAATTTATGGGCTAAACTTTCTCAATTTTTCATGTTTTTCAAATTTTAATATTGTCACGTTAGAGCAGCGCCTTTTTACGCATGGCTGAAAATGCTTTGCACTGCCATTCTATAGGGAATAATTTGCTAATCGATGGGTGGTCTTCTGCAGGGACCACAGCGATCCAGAGAACAGTGGTTTGGAATCTCTGCAGACCCTTCCTGCTCAGAGAGGAGGTCCACATGCTCGGCCTGCACTCCTTTTATCATTTATGGGACTGACGGACATAGCCTACAGTCCCACAGACAATGAATGGAGCGCAGGCTGAGCATTTGCCCCTCCGCACCCCTCAGAAAGGGGCTGCAGAGCGTCGCTCTCGGTAGCTCCAGTATTCACAGCCACAGAGACTAGGGATATCTTTTTGATTTTTTGAGAATAACCTTTTAACGCCAAATAAAAATTATTGGTTACTTGTCTTGGAAAAAAAAAGTTTTTGTCGTATTTGATAATATCAGACGTCGGAATGAGCCCTTACTGGAAGGATCTGGTGAGGACACCGTAGATAAATAATGGCTCAATAATACATCTGATTCCTGATCTTACAGCTATAATTACATTTATATAAAGGAACGTCTCATACCGTATACCACCTCATGTAAATCATCTGACCTTGGTCTGAGATTCCTTCACCATTTCTTCCTCGACCTCCAGATCGCTGCCTAAAGAGATCCAAGGTCTGGGCACTGGAGAGCTGTACGTGAAATCTTCAGAGTCGACATCTTTGTCTTCTTCATCAGTTATGGTTTCCGGTGGCTACAAATCAATGATAAATCAATGACCTCAGCAATACACGGCTTCTATTGACCATATATTCTCTAGCCGTTGGGTAGCCACATCACTGGCGGCTCCTCGGCCATATAGAAGGAAGTGATATCCTCTGCGACACCGGACAGGACCAAGCAGGAAAACCTCCGGTGCACATTAAAGTCGACCCAATCTGCTGACTTGGCAGGACCGTGCCGCCATCTAATGTGTATGGGGGCCATAGATAAATTTAATACGCCTGATCCTTTTCTTTCCTAAGTATATGAGCAGCTGCCATTATTGTCCGGTAGCGATTTACTCTGCTCTACTCACTTAAATAGCATGCACGCCAAGAAGAGTGTGCATGTGTATGATGGTTCTGCAAAAACTAAAGCATGCACCTTAACACTATGGACGAGGCTTCTCCAACCCTCAAGAATCAGTCTTCATCTGCGAAAGTCACAATGCAGCATTAGGCCATGTTCCCACAATGAGCATTTGGTGAGTTTTAGATGTTAGAGATTTTCTGCACCCTTAAGTAAAATAGGTTACTTGCATTTTTTCTAAAGTACGCAGGGTAGAAAACTCATCGCTTTACATGGCAGCTATTGGAAAAAAAGACCATTGTGTTACGGATATTCAGCAGATTTTACCCATATAGTGCACAGGGTGAAATCTGCAGTAAATCAGCAGCACAATCTGCAGCACGTCATAGTGGATTTGTGGTGAGATCCCCAAAAATATTTTCACCGAGGGACTCAGCTAAACAAGAGTTTTTTTTCAGGACCGAATATTTTTTTGACATGTCACAAAGATGGGGATTGCAAGAATGAAGCAGCGGCGGCGGGGCGAGGAAAGCGAAGATCCAATTCATCGCTTGTCCGCTCTGTTCAACTTTATCTAAAAGTGATGAAGTTGGTTATTAAGTTTCATAGGCCATCCATGTGCCCTCCAGAAAAAAGCCAAACGGGGACCGGCCTGAGATGAGATGGCTCGCCGCTTGTGGTACTGCCATGGGCACGTGAACCACCACCTGGCGGACGCGTCCTTAGCTTACCCTCAGCAGGGACTCTTTGGCTTCCTCCGTTACTATGAGATAGAAGTTCTGGCCGTAGGTGAAATCTCTATCAAACACCAGCAGCAGCTCCTCTCCAGGGTACTCCTATATATTCAGAGAGAAAATGGGAAATGATCAAATCGTAGAACAGTCACCAGGAGGCTGGAAGAAGACGATGACCATCGATTGTACCGTAATTATGGACTTAAAGGGGCTGAAGTCAGAAACCGCAGCTCTGCTCTTCAGATCGCTGACAATGTCGTCTTTCTTTAACAGTTTGAATGGGTTTTCTTGGGTGACGTCCTCATCGATTCGACAGCTGAAGATCTCCTGAGTCTTGGAGGTTAGAACCAGAGGAACGATATATTCGGGGTGACCTGTGCGGATAGAAAGTTACCCCGTTAGGTGCCATCTTGTTCACTTCATCAAACCACCCCCATTTCAGAAACGGTGGTCCCATCCTTCTTTTAGGATAGGTAACAAGTGTCTGATTGCAGGGGGTCCAGCCCCTGGAATCACAACTGATCACAAGACTGGTGGTCCCTATGTCCCCTGCACGACAAGAGCCCCGTCTCCATCGACCTAATGGCGGCAGCATCCATTACTATGAATGGTCTTTTCTTGGAGTAGCTTCTTAACATCTGACAACTTATTGCAAAATATCTCTTGGATTTATTTTTTTTCTCCTATACAACTGATACTATGAATAAAAGTGATGGAAAGTACAAATGTCAGGTCCGCTCCTTACAAATCGGGACCAGGAGGGTTAAATTGCATAAGAAACGGTGAAAGGAAGTTTTGTGGAGGTTGCAATAAGAGTCGGTGGTCACCAAAATATCAGCTGTATCCTGGGGTCTGTGATTACAGCCGGGATGTAGGTGACCCCAGCGCGGCAGCGGCGAATAGAGGACACAGGAATGTAGGGAAGGGAACAGCGACACCTGCTGGAGGAACTGTGTACAGCAAAAGGGTAAACAGCATTATTACTTTACATGGGGGTACTCAAGTGGTAATTTTTTTTTTAAAGGGGATACTGGGGGGGTGCATCAAGACATTCAGAAGAGCACTTAGAGGGCATTATAACTTACAAAAGGGGGCATTACCACAGTCTAGAGGGTCCTCGGGGGCATTATTGCCTTAGCACAGTCTAGAGGGTCCTCGGGGGGCATTATTGCCTTAGCACAGTCTAGAGGGTCCTCGGGGGGCATTATTGCATTACCACAGTCTAGAGGGTCCTCGGGGGCATTATTGCCTTAGCACAGTCTAGAGGGTCCTCGGGGGGCATTATTGCCTTAGCACAGTCTATAGGGTCCTCGGGGAGCATTATTGCCTTAGTACAGTCTAGAGGGTCCTCGAGGAGCATTATTGCCTTAGTACAGTCTAGAGGGTCCTCGGGGGGCATTATTGCCTTAGCACAGTCTAAAGGGTCCTCGGGGGCATTATTGCCTTAGCACAGTCTAGTGGGTCCTCGGGGGGCATTATTGCCTTAGTACAGTCTAGAGGGTCCTCGAGGAGCATTATTGCCTTAGCACAGTCTAGAGGGTCCTCGGGGAGCATTATTGCCTTAGCACAGTCTAAAGGGTCCTCGGGGGCATTATTGCCTTAGCACAGTCTAGTGGGTCCTCTGGGGGGGCATCATTGCCTTAGTACACTCTATACGGTTCTCAGGGGGCATTATTGCTTTAGCTCAGTCTAGAGGGTCCCCAGGGGGCATTATTGCCTTAGCATAGTCCAGAGGGTTCTCGGGGGCAATATTGCCTTAGTATAGTCTAGTGGGTCCTCAGGGGGCATTACTGTCTTAGTACATTTTAGAGGGTTCTCAGGGGGCATTATTGCCAATCAGTTATCCATTACATAGACATAAATGCTTTTTCCTGTATTTTTTTAAACTATTAATTAGTACAGAAATTGTGCATTTATGTTTGTGCTGTGATTTTCCCACCTCTCGTGGCGGTAACATTTCCTGCACTGATAACATCAAACTGAATGCAATCACGGATCCGGAGGGGAATGCAGCAGGCGACGTGGACAGTGATCCGGGCACCCCTGTGTCTGTACACAGAGAGCGGCCGACGGCTCATCTGCCATGTGTCGGCGGCCGGTGTGGGGTCACGGATGAATGAAGTCATTTCTGCAGACCCCTCTGGTCCCCGCACATGATATGTGTGATACAATGTTACGTTGCTTTCTCGTTTGATGCCGCCGGCTCGGGGCAATGTGGAACAATGAGAAGGTTCATCTCGCTGCCGGCGTCTGAGCACCGCACAAAAATCCCTATTGTTTTCTATATGGGAATTCTGTCTGATGTGGGATTTTACCCTGAGAATGACTTCTAAGAAATGAGATCTGAATGTACACACGGACACGTCGGACAGAGAGACTGTGGACTACAAAGACACGA
Organism: Ranitomeya imitator; assembly: GCF_032444005.1. Taxonomy (NCBI): domain Eukaryota; kingdom Metazoa; phylum Chordata; class Amphibia; order Anura; family Dendrobatidae; genus Ranitomeya; species Ranitomeya imitator. The sequence goes on from NC_091289.1 coordinate 178,882,652, forward strand.
GCAGGGTCGCTCTCCCTTAGGGCTCATTAACACTTACCTTTTTTTCCATTAGTTCGTTTGTGTGGACCAAATTCATCATTTTAGAGTAACAGCAAAATGAGTAAAATTTTAAAAAATCGAGTTCACACGGTGCATTTTTTTTTCCTTCCATTTTTTTTTCAGCGTTTTTACTGCAGTCTTTTTTTTTTCCTCTTGAGATCAAAATGACTTATCACCAAAAAAAGGCTAGGTGTGAACACAGCCTTATAGCGACACGCTCAGTTCTTCTCAAAGGATACATTGGAAAATCCTCCAGGTGGATGTCTCCGATACAGTGTGACCCGACCCTTGCACAGCTGTGTTGTGAACCCTGATCTTTCATAGTAAGTACACCAGCCTCACCAGGTCAACAAGATCTATTTATTATTGTCTACAGTTTGCATTGTGACAGATCGGCTTTAATTGTCACCATGTAATCCAGGAATGATGCAGATATTGGTTTTTTAAGGGCTTTTTGAGGTCAAATTAGATCTATGTAACAATATGAACCTGACCAAAATTCTAGGGAGGCAGCCTCTCTCAGCAGTGCAGCCTCGGGCTTTGGGGCTGTAGTTCCGTCATAGAAGACTGATAGTTTTCACAATTTTACTGCCCATTAAATGTGTTTTTTCATGTCTCATTTAAAGTGAGGTTGGAAAATATAAGAAAAACGTAGCCTCTTTCTTTCAAAAATAGCGCCACTCATGACCACAGGTTGTGGGTGGTATTGCTGATCGGCCTCCTTCTCTCCACCTGAGCTGCAATACCGGTCACAACCCATAAACAGGTGGGGCGCTGTTCCTGGAAGAAAGCATTTCTCTAATTCTGTACAAGTTTTTTTATTTATGGGGAATGCATTTAGTTAGTAAAATACATAATTAGGAAAGCAGGCAGCTCCTCTTCGGCTTTGGTCAATGACTTGAGTAGGTGTCAATAAGCTGGGCTATCCTTCTCCTAATATCCCAGCCGTTTCTCAGAGGCGACTTACCTGACCGGGTGGAAGATGCCGAATCCTCACGCTTTTTAGCTAAAGGTAATAATGAAAAGCAAGAATCAGATGATCCAAAATATGAAACCGAGACCTGAGGGAGTCAAGTGGTTAATGATCACACCAGTACATGATGGGAGTAGTAGTCCCCAATGAAGAAACACACACGCAGCCATATAATCGCAGGCACAACATGGTACAACACGAAATATTAAGAATCTGTGGTAATATGTAATTTGCGCCCATATCCATAGATTCACATTCACACCCTACATACAGTGCAGGCTCATAATACCTGTAGTCCGGCTACACATCGCCACCAGGTGGTCAGACAAGGTACAACATGGAATCACTCCTGCTAGGTCTCATTCACACAGTCAGTTTTTCATACACCAGTCCTATCTCTGTTTCTTTTTGTCCAAATCGAACTAGTAGCTATTACAATCTACGGCGCTGTTCTCATGTCCGTGTATATTTGTGGATTGTACGGTCGTCATCAAAAACATGGAGAAGTGTCTGATCTTGATCAAACTCGCCAAACGCAAGTCTATGGCCCCGATTCCTCACGCCCGGTCTTCATGAGGGCATGTGCTGGGGGGGTCAGACGCTCCTGATTCATTAAGTCACGCGTGCTTCTTAATAAATCAAGAGCATCTTTAAAAATAGTGTGCGTTTCACCATAAATCTTACTCCGGTCCAATGACTGGAGTAAGATTCGCGGTGTAGTCATGGATTTTACAAGCCGGTGTTTCCACGCCCTGTCCCAACTTTGGCCATTTTTGGCATAACTGGTAAAAACTGTTCATAAAAAGTCGCAAAATTTTTCTACAACCTTAAGTTGTTCGATATTTCCATATTTTAAGATTTATGGCGTAAACACTTTGATGAATCTGGGACTGTGAAAAAATTGGATACAAAATTAGAATTCATCCGTGTCCTGTCCGTTTTTCCCTGTTTCATAGGAGAAGATTGAGAAACTGCCATTAATCCGTTATTTTTTTGAGAAAAACGAATGAAACTGATGGTAAAAACGGACAACGACCAAATACAGATGAAAATCTGATCCAAAACACTAATGAAAAAAGTCCTTTTTTTTCGCCTACGAGAAAAACCACTGACGTCTATCAGAGGCCGAGATGAGCAGTTAGAAAACTTCACGGGAGTTGTAATTTCTGTACAATCTGCCACATAGATGTGTAACGCTGATATATCGGACACGGAATCTTGCGAGAAGCGTCACCTGAGAGTTTAGTTTTCCTTTCCTTCCTCTTGCCTTTACGAGACGACGACCTGGAACCTCCAGACGGAGATCGGGATGAATCTCTGATGGACATATCTGCGAATCGAGAAGCAAGTGGCGAGGTCCATGAAATGCAAAAATACAATCCAAAACGTGAAAACTGCAACACCGAGAAGAAGGCGCAGAACTACGGAAATCACAGGATGGAGACGTGCTACTGATCTGCAAATGATGAAAATGGTCAAACATCATCTCGATGTATTCAGTCTGCAGTATGAGAAAATCCCCGCACTTACAACCTTGGCTGCATTCAGAGAGGGTATTAATGGCTCTGAATGCAAAAGGCAATCATCAAGATCCTCTGCTGGCAGCTCCCGTGCAACGAGATTACGTTAGCAGCAAAGTGATTGAGATTTCGAACATCTCTTCCTCGCGTTGCGGATGATTTCAGCACAGAATCCGACCTTCGTTATGAGCTTTTTGTCAATTCAAATTTTCACCTGGATTTCACCCTTTGCAATGCATAAGGTGAAATCTGCAACAAAATCTGCATAGAATATTCTTAGCCATATTCGAATTTATCAAAATAAAGCGCAGTCTCACGTTATGTGTAAGGCTATGTTCACACACAGCACAGTCTCATGTTATGTGTAAGGCTAAGTTCACATGCAGCGCAGTCTCACGTTATGTGTAAGGCTATGTTCACACGCAGCGCAGTCTCACGTTATGTGTAAGGCTATGTTCACACTCAGCGCAGTCTCACATTATGTGTAAGGCTATGTACACACGCAGCACAGTCTCACGTTATGTGTAAGGCTAAGTTCACAAGCAGCGCAGTCTCACGTTATGTGTAAGGCTATGTTCACACGCAGCGCAGTCTCACGTTATGTGTAAGGCTAAGTTCACACGCAGTGCAATCTCACGTTATGTGTAAGGCTATGTTCACACGCAGCGCAGTCTCACGTTATGTGTAAGGCTATGTTCACACGCAGCGCAGTCTCACGTTATGTGTAAGGCTATGTTCACACGCAGTGCAGTCTCACGTTATGTGTAAGGCTATGTTCACACACAGCGCAGTCTCACATTATGTGTGTTGTGAATTCTGTGGCTGAATTCACTCCTGTGGTCACAAGTGGTACTGCAGCTTCTGAGCTTCCTCCCTCAGGTGTTCTGGTGAGCTCGTTAACTGCTTCATTACTTAACTCCGCCTGATGCTGCTATCCTTGCTCCTTGTCAATGTTTCAGTGTTGGATCTGAGCTTCTCCTGATTGTTCCTGTGACCTGCTGCTCTGTATAGCTAAGTGCTTTTTGCTTTTTTGTTGCTTTTTTTCTGTCCAGCTTGTCTTTTGTTTTGCTGGAAGCTCTGAGACGCAAAGGGTGTACCGCCGTGCCGTTAGTTCGGCACGGTGGGGTTTTTTTTGCCCCCTTTGCGTGGTTTTGCTTTAGGGTTTTTTGTAGACTGCAAAGTTCGCTTTACTGTCCTCGCTCTGTCCTAGAATATCGGGCCCCACTTTGCTGAATCTATTTCATCCCTACGTTTTGTCTTTTCATCTTACTCACAGTCATTATATGTGGGGGGCTGCCTTTTCCTTTGGGGAATTTCTCTGGGGCAAGTCAGGCCTATTTTTCTATCTTCAGGCTAGCTAGTTTCTTAGGCTGTGCCGAGTTGCCTAGGTAGTTGTTAGGCGCAATCCACAGCCGCTTTTAGTTGTGTTTAGGATAGGATCAGGTGTGCAGTCTACAGAGTTTCCACGTCTCAGAGCTCGTTCTTGTATTTTTGGGTATTTGTCAGATCACTGTGTGCGCTCTGATCGCTATGCACACTGTGTTTTTGGATTGCCTTCATAACACCTGTCATTAGCAAACATAACAGTACAAGGAGCCTAATTAATGATTCTCAATAGAGGGAAAGAAAAAGTTCTGACATCATTTTTTTTTTTTTTTTCTGCTCTGTGTTCACTTTTTTTTTTCCCCCTAGACATTTGGGTTATTCTGGACACAGGTGTGGACATGGATATTCAGGGTCTGTGCTCTTCAATGGATAATCTCGTTATAAATGTACAAAAAATTCAAGTTACTATTGATCAGAAATCTATGTTAGAACCAAGAATTCCTATTCCTGATTTGTTTTTTGGAGATAGAACTAAGTTTCTAAGTTTCAAAAATAATTGTAAGCTTTTTCTGGCCTTGAAACCTCATTCTTCTGGTAATCCTATTCAACAGGTTTTGATTATTATTTCTTTTTTTGCGCGGCGACCCTCAAGACTGGGCATTTTCTCTTGCGCCAGGAGACCCTGCATTGAGTAGTGTCGATGCGTTTTTCCTGGCGCTCGGATTGCTGTACGATGAGCCTAATTCAGTGGATCAGGCTGAGAAAAATTTGCTGGCTTTGTGCCAGGGTCAGGATGATATAGAAGTATATTGTCAGAAATTTAGGAAATGGTCAGTACTCACTCAGTGGAATGAATCTGCGCTGGCAGCTTTGTTCAGAAAGGGTCTCTCTGAGGCTCTTAAGGATGTCATGGTGGGATTTCCTATGCCTGCTGGTTTGAATGAGTCTTTGTCTTTGGCCATTCAGATCGGTCGACGCTTGCGCGAGCGTAAATCTGTGCACCATTTGGCGGTACTGCCTGAGGTTAAACCTGAGCCTATGCAGTGCGATAGGACTATGACTAGAGTTGAACGGCAGGAATACAGACGTCTGAATGGTCTGTGTTTCTACTGTGGTGATTCCACTCATGCTATTTCTGATTGTCCTAAGCGCACTAGGCGGTCCACTAGGTCTGCCGTCATTGGTACTGTACAGTCCAAATTCCTTCTGTCCATTACCTTGATATGCTCTTTGTCGTCGTTTTCTGTCATGGCGTTTGTGGATTCGGGCGCTGCCCTGAATCTGATGGATTTGGATTATGCTAAACGTTGTGGGTTTTTCTTGGAGCCTTTGCGGTGTCCTATTCCATTGAGAGGAATTGATGCTACACCTTTGGCCAAGAATAAACCTCAATACTGGGCCCAGCTGACCATGTGCATGCCTCCTGCACATCAGGAAGTTATTCGCTTTCTGGTGTTGCATAATCTGCATGATGTGGTCGTGTTGGGGTTGCCATGGCTACAAACCCATAATCCAGTATTGGATTGGAATTCCATGTCGGTATCCAGCTGGGGTTGTCAGGGGGTACATGGTGATGTTCCATTTTTGTCGATTTCGTCATCCACCCCTTCTGAGGTCCCAGAGTTCTTGTCTGATTATCAGGATGTATTTGAAGAGCCCAAGTCCGATGCTCTACCTCCGCATAGGGATTGTGATTGTGCTATCAATTTGATTCCTGGTAGTAAATTCCCTAAAGGTCGATTATTTAATTTATCCGTGCCCGAACACGCCGCTATGCGCAGTTATGTGAAGGAATCCCTGGAGAAGGGACATATTCGCCCATCGTCATCACCACTGGGAGCCGGGTTCTTCTTTGTAGCCAAGAAGGATGGTTCGCTGAGATCGTGTATTGATTACCGCCTTCTTAATAAGATCACTGTTAAATTTCAGTATCCCTTGCCATTGTTATCTGACTTGTTTGCTCGGATTAAGGGGGCTAGTTGGTTCACTAAGATAGATCTTCGTGGTGCGTATAATCTGGTGAGAATCAGGCAAGGAGATGAATGGAAAACTGCATTTAATACGCCCGAGGGTCATTTTGAGTATCTAGTGATGCCGTTCGGACTTGCCAATGCTCCATCTGTGTTTCAGTCTTTTATGCATGACATCTTCCGTGAGTATCTGGATAAATTCCTGATTGTTTACTTGGATGACATTTTGATCTTCTCAGATGATTGGGAGTCTCATGTGAAGCAGGTCAGAATGGTTTTTCAGGTCCTGCGTGCTAACTCTTTGTTTGTGAAGGGATCAAAGTGTCTCTTCGGTGTGCAGAAAGTTTCATTTTTGGGGTTCATCTTTACCCCTTCTACTATCGAGATGGATCCAGTTAAGGTCCAAGCCATCCAGGATTGGATTCAGCCGACATCTCTGAAAAGTCTGCAAAAGTTCCTGGGTTTTGCTAATTTTTATCGTCGCTTCATCTGTAATTTTTCTAGCATTGCCAAACCATTGACCGATTTGACCAAGAAGGGTGCTGATTTGGTTAATTGGTCTTCTGCTGCTGTGGAAGCTTTTCAGGAGTTGAAGCGTCGTTTTTCTTCTGCCCCTGTGTTGTGTCAGCCAGATGTTTCTCTTCCGTTCCAGGTCGAGGTTGATGCTTCTGAGATTGGAGCAGGGGCTGTTTTGTCGCAGAGAGGTTCTGATTGCTCAGTGATGAAACCATGCGCTTTCTTTTCCAGGAAGTTTTCGCCCGCTGAGCGTAATTATGATGTGGGCAATCGAGAGTTGCTGGCCATGAAGTGGGCATTCGAGGAGTGGCGTCATTGGCTTGAAGGAGCTAAGCATCGCGTGGTGGTATTGACTGATCATAAGAACTTGACTTATCTCGAGTCTGCCAAGCGCTTGAATCCTAGACAGGCCCGTTGGTCGTTATTTTTTGCCCGCTTCGACTTTGTGATTTCGTACCTTCCGGGCTCTAAAAATGTGAAGGCGGATGCTCTGTCTAGGAGTTTTGTGCCCGACTCTCCGGGTTTATCTGAGCCAGCGGGTATCCTCAAGGAAGGAGTCATTGTGTCTGCCATCTCCCCTGATTTGCGGCGGGTGCTGCAAAAATTTCAGGCGAATAAACCTGATCGTTGTCCAGCAGAGAAACTGTTCGTCCCTGATAGGTGGACTAATAAACTTATCTCTGAACTTCATTGTTCGGTGTTGGCTGGTCATCCTGGAATCTTTGGTACCAGAGAGTTAGTGGCTAGATCCTTCTGGTGGCCATCTCTGTCACGGGATGTACGTACTTTTGTGCAGTCCTGTGGGATTTGTGCTAGGGCTAAGCCCTGCTGTTCTCGTGCCAGTGGGTTGCTTTTGCCCTTGCCGGTCCCAAAGAGGCCTTGGACACATATTTCGATGGATTTCATTTCTGACCTTCCCGTTTCTCAAAAGATGTCAGTCATTTGGGTGGTCTGTGATCGCTTTTCTAAAATGGTCCATCTGGTGCCCTTGGCTAAATTGCCTTCCTCCTCTGATTTGGTACCTTTGTTCTTTCAGCATGTGGTTCGGTTGCATGGCATTCCTGAGAATATTGTTTCTGACAGAGGTTCCCAGTTTGTTTCAAGGTTTTGGCGAGCCTTTTGTGGTAGGATGGGCATTGACCTATCCTTTTCCTCGGCTTTCCATCCTCAGACTAATGGCCAGACCGAACGAACCAATCAGACCTTGGAAACATATCTGAGATGTTTTGTTTCTGCAGACCAGGATGATTGGGTGTCCTTTTTGCCGTTGGCTGAGTTCGCCCTTAATAATCGGGCCAGCTCGGCTACCTTGGTTTCTCCATTTTTTTGCAATTCTGGGTTCCATCCTCGTTTCTCTTCAGGACAGGTTGAGTCTTCGGACTGTCCTGGTGTGGATTCTGTGGTGGATAGGTTGCAGCAGATCTGGACTCAGGTAGTGGACAATTTGATCTTGTCCCAGGAGAAAGCTCAACTTTTCGCTAATCGCAGACGCCGTGTGGGTCCCCGACTTCGTGTTGGGGATCTGGTTTGGTTATCTTCTCGTCATATTCCTATGAAGGTTTCCTCTCCTAAATTTAAACCTCGTTTTATTGGTCCGTATAGGATTTCTGAGGTTCTCAATCCTGTGTCTTTTCGTTTGACCCTCCCAGACTCCTTTTCCATACATAATGTACTCCATAGGTCGTTGTTGCGGAGATACGTGGCACCTATGGTTCCATCTGTTGAGCCTCCTGCCCCGGTTTTGGTGGAGGGGGAATTGGAGTATATTGTGGAGAAGATTTTGGATTCTCGTGTTTCTAGACGGAAACTCCAGTATCTGGTTAAATGGAAGGGTTATGCTCAGGAAGATAATTCCTGGGTTTTTGCCTCTGATGTTCATGCTTCCGATCTTGTTCGTGCCTTTCATGCGGCTCATCCTGGTCGGCCTGGGGGCTCTGGTGAGGGTTCGGTGACCCCTCCTCAAGGGGGGGGTACTGTTGTGAATTCTGTGGCTGAATTCACTCCTGTGGTCACAAGGTGTACTGCAGCTTCTGAGCTTCCTCCCTCAGGTGTTCTGGTGAGCTCGTTAACTGCTTCATTACTTAACTCCGCCTGATGCTGCTATCCTTGCTCCTTGTCAATGTTTCAGTGTTGGATCTGAGCTTCTCCTGATTGTTCCTGTGACCTGCTGCTCTGTATAGCTAAGTGCTTTTTGCTTTTTTGTTGCTTTTTTTCTGTCCAGCTTGTCTTTTGTTTTGCTGGAAGCTCTGAGACGCAAAGGGTGTACCGCCGTGCCGTTAGTTCGGCACGGTGGGTTTTTTTTTTGCCCCCTTTGCGTGGTTTTGCTTTAGGGTTTTTTGTAGACTGCAAAGTTCGCTTTACTGTCCTCGCTCTGTCCTAGAATATCGGGCCCCACTTTGCTGAATCTATTTCATCCCTACGTTTTGTCTTTTCATCTTACTCACAGTCATTATATGTGGGGGGCTGCCTTTTCCTTTGGGGAATTTCTCTGGGGCAAGTCAGGCCTATTTTTCTATCTTCAGGCTAGCTAGTTTCTTAGGCTGTGCCGAGTTGCCTAGGTAGTTGTTAGGCGCAATCCACAGCCGCTTTTAGTTGTGTTTAGGATAGGATCAGGTGTGCAGTCTACAGAGTTTCCACGTCTCAGAGCTCGTTCTTGTATTTTTGGGTATTTGTCAGATCACTGTGTGCGCTCTGATCGCTAAGCACACTGTGTTTCTGGATTGCCTTCATAACACCTGTCATTAGCAAACATAACATATGTGTAAGGCTATGTTCACACGCAGCGCAGTCTCACATTATGTGTAAGGCTATGTTCACACTCAGCGTAGTCTCACGTTATGTCTAATTCACATGACATCTCCGCCGTGTGGTCACACTGTGTACAACATGGAACTTTCTTGTTACTCAAAGAGCACAGATGAGCAGAAACCTTTCTGTGACTTCGGTACAATCTACCGCGTAGATGCATGACTTCAATAATGAGACTGTATGAGAAGAGTCACCTGAACGTTTCGCTTTCCGCTCTGCGCTTCCCTTCTTCTTGGTTTTACGAGAGGATGACCTGGAACCTCCAGATGGAGATCGGGATGAATCTCTGTCGGACATGTCTGCGAAACAAGAAGCAATTTGTGAGATGCAAACATACGACATTAGCTTGGAGGCATAATATTATGGATCCATACAGCGCATATCTCTATGGCCAGCCATGCAGCGCTGGGGTCCTGGGCTCAAATCCCACCAAAGAAAAGCATCTGCAAGGAGTCTGCATGTTCTCCCTGTATCCTCGTGGGTTTACTCCGGTTCTCCAGTTTCCCGCCACACTCTATCAAAGCAACCTGGGCTTCCATAACCACTCAGCAGTGTCACAGGCTGATCACCTCCATGCCACGCCGCATTGATGCAGTAATTGATGCCAAAGGAGCCCTGACCAAGTATTGGGTGCATTTACTGAACATACATTTCAGTAGGCCAACATTTCGGATTTTAAAATCATTTTTCAAGCTGGTGTTATAAAATAGTCTAATTTACTGAGATAATGACTTTTTGGGTTCTCATTGGCTGTAAGCCATAATCACCAACATTTACAGAAATAAATAAATACTTGAAATAGATCACTCTGTTTGTAATGATTCTATATAATATATGAGTTTCAATTTTTATATTGAAGAACTGAAATAAATTAACTTTTTGATGATATTTTAATTTTGTGAGAAGCCCCTGTATTTATTAATAGGGGGATAAGCAGCAGTACGGCACCTCTGACACTGCTTAGCCCCAAGGATCAGATGCTTAAAATCCGACATCTCTGAATTGAGTGGACTCACACAAAATTTAGACCAACAGCTCTTCGGTTGCCGGCATGAAATTGAGAAAAATCTAATGTCTTTGGACTTTCCAAAAAAAAAAAAAAAGATGGTGACCTTCTTATTGTTCTTAGTAGTCCGCCCATCTGTCTGGGAGAAACGTGAAAATACTTACCAATATTTACTATATTGGCTTGTTCACATGTTGCAAATTTGTTGCAGATTTTCCGTTGGGATTTAGGGAAATAAAATCCTCAGCGATACATTATTGGATAGTGCTTGTAAATACAAACAATGTTGCCATTCACTGCTTATCACAATTTTCGACTGTTCTTGAGATATTAACACCTTTTTTTTTCGTTTACTTTTTTTCAGCTCGTTGCCTTGTAGACCGGCCGTCGCTGCTAGACAGCAGATCAGGTGCAGCGCTTACAAGCTCTTTCAATTAAGCTTGTAAGCACAGTTTTGTAGCATATAATATGCAAGAAGCAAAAGAGAGCACTCACCATCCAGAGAAAACTTCAGTCTTTATTGTGGCAATAAAACATAGCAAGGTCTTACAGGAGAACGAAAGGTGTCAGGAGACGATGGCCGTTTCGCGCTGCCGCGCTTCTACGGGTCAGTTTTGTAGCTGACCAGGATCGCTGGATCTGTGACCTCTTTATCCCGACCTGCTTGAGCGCAGTGTTTTCTAAATACCAAAGATGATCTGGAATTATTATTATTATTTGGGGAATACACGTATTTACTAAAGAAGCCATGTCAGGAGAGGTGACAGATGATGCCTGTTACAACAGCCTCTCTGGGGACTGGGGGTCCACATGATGTCAGCCCATTAGATGTAATATGGTACCTCCCGCCATCATATACGTACTATATACTATATATTGCCCCTATAGCACAGCAGAGCCGCACAGACACAAAGCTCTGTCCGAACACTAAGAACAGTGGTCACTTTATCTGCAAGTAAACCCTTATTTTTGAGCCATTGAAGCAGAAATGCACCTGGTTGTGCTCGTCACTCAGTAATCACTGGGTCCGGCTTATTTATCAAGCACCTAATGACTAGGGTGACCGCTGTATGCACCAAAAATGTACAAGACAGAAATGCCCCTCCTCCCCCCCCCCCCCCCCGAGTATAGACATCAACAGAGGAAGAACTCGGGATTGAGCTGTAGAATAGCGACAAAAAATGATTAGGAAATTCAATTGTACAAAATATTAACATTTTGGTCCAAAATCTTGGACCTTCATCAGAATGAACACCACTGTTGCGGTAAACCTCTCTTCACGATGATCTTTTGCACACGCTCATTAGATGCTTCAATAGAAAAAATAAGATCAGGATAGAACCATTGCAGCTAATGTACATGTGCTTTTTCCTGAAATAAACCTGAAGAATGAGTATAAAAAAAGTCCTATTGGTCAGAGTTAAAATCCCCTTTAAGTGCTGTAGACAGGCAGTTTCCAATATATTCTTTCCTCCGAGGACACGATATAGAATAATTTGTACTGTACGTAAGTAAAAAACTATGTAAAGGATTTGGAGAAAAATAATTTCATCTCCTGTATGGAGCGTGATGTGTGTTAGTCGGTTGTCTGTAAGCAGAAGTAGAACATACGGTGAATATAGCGGACGCGTAGTGTTCACCAGACTGTGACTTAGCGGTGACTCACATCTGTATATTGGGAAGCTGCAGACAGAAGATGGAAAATACGTGTCGGCTTCACAGCTGCCCAGAAAATGGGGAGAGAGGAAATAGATTCTTACAGCTTATCTATGGGACAAACACAGGGCGAATGTGGATCGTCAAAGCCAATTGTAGAGTAATAAAATATTAATGGTAATCTGCCCCGCTACCTAGTGAACCATATGGCGGTACAATTATATATGGCTGTTATTGACTTCGGTTGTGAAGAATATGTGTTATTCCCCCCCCCCCCTTGGCATTGAAAAGTGTAGACAAGTCTTTGGCCAGTGGTGGACGGGAGGTGATTGCTGGTCTCAGTGGTGGACGGCACGTGAAGTAGGGTCAGGACTTAGGGTTCCTTGGCTCCAACTAGAAAGCACTAAGGTCAGCTTCACACATCCGACAATCACGGTCCGAGTAAGGACAACGATGATCTTCTGACTCCTGGGCAAATATTAGGCTGTAGAGTTCAGGATAAAAGACCTGCGGCCACTTCCCAACATGGCAGTCCATGCTCAGACCATGAATGACAGAAGATCCTGGCCTAAGGGCGAATTCACAAGAAGCAGATTTGATGCACGAACGTCTACAACTTTCCCATTTATCTAGTTAGGACTTGCAGGAATCCATGTGCTCGAGGCCAAAGCATCAAAATCCGGATTGATGGCTCAGTTTGTATTGAGCCTTTTCTGTGCCAAAATTGGTGCGAAAACTCTACATCAACGGACACTTCGAAACAGAAAAAAAAGCCCCATACACAAAAACAGCATCAAAAAGCGGTTTCAGTGGCAGATTATCCTGACAAGAAGAATCCTCGTCAAAAGACTTTTTACGTGGTCTCTTTTAACACATCCATTTGATACACCCTCAATCTCATGTATGAAGAACGGTGTTTTCCAAAAGTTCTTGGTAGCAACTAGACGAGCCATCCCTAAATACCCCCCAGATTAGGCTTCCCCATTCGCATGGAAGAAATGTTGGATAACTGGACCCATTCTGACCGACACGAATATTATCGATGGTCTTAGTACATCATTCAGGAATACACCACAATGTGACTCTTGGGTCTCTGGATCTGATGTTCCATGGTGAGTGCGTTTGGCCAAAGTTCTGTGCAGATTTTCAGCTTGATTCACCCCCTGGTCACTCAGAAATGGTTTTAATAAGTTATTTATTCAAGCGATTTTAAATCCAGCGACCAATGTGACCGTTAGAGTTGAGAATAGATTCGGAATCTGAATTTGCCATATTATTACCCTATTCGTGCCAAATTTATGGTTGATGATCATTTCCGAACATATTCGGTCATTTCTATTCCCATTGACTCCAATGACATTCGGCTGCGATTGGCGAATATTGCAAAAACGATATTCGCCGCCGATCATAATAGGAACCAAATTTTATTTGCTCAACTCTCGTGACAATCTCTGTGTGAACAGACCCTAAGTGATATTTTCCAACATGTGACTCCTCGGATGAATACTTGACGCAGATTTCCCAGATTATTATACCGCCGATACATATAGTCTGACACTGGCACACATTTCCGATCTTCTGCCATTATAGTAAAATACACCACAAAATGCTGTTTACCAACCAATATACATTTGGGTATGGTCCATGGGCATCGTATGCCAGTAAATAAAGTGGAATATGTTGAAAAGTTGCAATTTCATATACACTAGAAAAAAAAAGTCTACCAGCCTGACGGAGGGCAAAACAGTGCAAAATGTAGGGCTCAAGAGCAGATCATACTGTTAGTTACTAATAATTAACCAAACCAGATAACCCTGTGCTCAGCATGTCCTGATCCGGGTGACATTGTGCAACAGAACTGAGATCAGGAGCATACACTGGTGTATACGCTGGCGTCTGCTCCGGCTGCTCCGCGCGGTCACTATGAATATGGGACCAGATCCAAAGGATTCAGCTACAAGGTATAAACACATCTAAGGCCGGTTGATAAGTGGATCTCCAATACTGAACACTACTAGAATACTCTGCAATTAGAATTAAATCATTGTGCATTACACTGGTCCGCTCCGCAGCCATTGATCGGCTACATAGAATCAGATGGGCGGACGGATAGTAGCTCGTTAAGGCATCACGACTGCACTTCTGTGCTAACAGACAGATCGTTAATATGGTTGATCGTTAATATGATTGATCTGTGCGCTTAGGATATCATTGTTCTCAGCAGCGCTACCTAGAACGATGGTTTTTGGCCGAACTTGGAAATCATTTCACCCGACAAACGAGCATTCTGCTTGCTCGTGCTGTGATTGGCGCCCGGTTTACACTGGGACGCTCACGATCGCTGCGACTGGGGACGCACACTTCCTTACAATCTGCCAGTGTAAATGAGGCTGCGTTCACACAATGCAACTACATTGGGGTTTTTTTTTCTCTGCAGCATTTGTGCTACGATATTGGAAAATCCTGGAAAATTGATGTGTTTTTTTTGCTGCAAAAACAGAAGCACGCGGCCTTCTTCACACAACTTTTTCAGCTTATTTACTTTTTTTTTTTTTTTTTTTTTTAAAAAAGCTTTTTGGTGGGAGATAATTTTTTTTCTGAGATTTGTAACATGTACTGTATGTTTCTGCCATGTTAAAAGAACTATGACAAAGCCTATGGAAAAAAAAATACAGAAAAAGATGCCATAGATGCCAGAAAAAAAAAATGTTGTGTATGTAAAAGTTTCACTTGCAGGGAATCTGTCAGCAGGTTTTAGCTTTGTAATCTGCATGCAGCATGATTTAGGGGCAAAAATCTTGTTTCCATACAGGGCTTCTAGGTACAGTTTTCACAGAATTGCTGTTTTCTCTGCTACAGGTGTAGCAGTGCTCAGAATGCTGAGCTCTGTATAACCCTGCCCACAACACTGATTGGCTGCTTCTTGTGTACACGGCACATTGTTAGAAAGCTGCCAATCAGGGGTAGGGGCAGGATTATAAAGATTAGCCGGACTGTCTGGCACTGGACACATAGTCCTTTAATGATAATCTCCTGCTGATAAAACATTAATTGTATTGAGACTACTAATAAGTGACGCATTTCTGGAATCAGACTCTGTTACCCTATATAATGCTAATATTAATTAGCAACGACCTGCTGACAGATTTGATTAATATCCTATACCCTTGCTATCACCAGCATTTTTTTAATGTAAAATGACGAAAGAGTATGCAGTCTTACAGGAGCTCAGATACAAGAGCTTCTCACTAAATTAGAATATCATCAAAAAGTCAATGAAAACCCAAAAGTAATTATCTCAGTAAATTAGAATGCTTTATAACACCAGCTTGAAAAATGATTTTAAAATCCGAAAATGTTGTCCTACTGAAATGTATGTTCAGTAAATGCACTCAATACTTGGTCGTGGCTCCTTTGGCATCAATTACTGCATCAATGCGGCATGGCATGGAGGCGATCAGCCTGTGGTACTGCTGAGGGGTTATGGAAGCCCAGGTTACTTTGATAGAAGCCTTCAGCTCATCTGCGTTGTTTGGTCTGGTGTCTCTCATCTTCCTCTTGGCAATACTCCACATATTCTCTATGGGGTTAAGGTCAGGCGAGTTTGCTGCCAATCAAGTTCAGTGATACTGTTGTTTGTAAACCAGGTATTGGTACTTTTGGCAGTGTGGACAGCAGATGACATGGCTCCACAAACCATCACTGATTGTGGAGACTTCACACCAGACCTCCAGCAGCTTGGATTGTGGCCTCCACTCTTCCTCCAGACTCTGGGACCTTGATTTCCAAATGAAATGCAGAATTTACTTTCCTCGTTAAGCAACACTTTGGACCACTGACAACAGTCCAGTTCTTTTTCTCCTTGGCCCAGGTAAGATGCTTCTAGCGGTGTCTATTGGCCATGAGTGGCTGACACAAGGAATGTGACACTTGTAGCCCATGTCCTGGAGACATCTTTGTGTGGTGGCTCTTGATGCAATGACTCCAGCAGCAGTCCACTCCTTGTGAATCTCCCACAAATTTTTGAATGGCCTTTTCTTGACAATCCTTTCACGGCTGCGGTTATCCCGGTTGCTTGTGCACCTTTTTCTACCACACTTTTTCCTTCCACTCAACTTTCCATTAATATGCGTGGATACATCCCTCTGTGAACAGCCAGCTTCTTTAGCAATAACCTTTAGTGGCTTCCCCTCCTTGTGGAGTGTGTCAATGACTGCCTTCTGGACATCTGTCAGGTCAGCAGTCTTCCCCATGATTGTGGAGCTACTGAAACAGACTAAGGGACCTTTTTAAATGCTTAGTAAGCCTTTGCAGGTGTTTTTGTTAATTATACTAATTTACTGAGATACTGACTTTTGGGTTTTCATTGGCTGTAAGCCATAATCATCAACGTTAACAGAAATAAACACATGAAATAGATCAATCTGTGTGTAATGACTCTATATAATATATGAGATTCACTTTTTATATTGAAGAACTGAAATAAATTAACTTTTGTATGATATTCTAATTAGAAGCACTTGTAATTTTTCTGTCTCTTTAAGGCTGGTTTCATATTTGCAGTTGAATCTGCAGCGTATCGTCCACAAACGCATGCAAAAACGCCTGCAAACGCATAATAACGCAGCATTTTCTATCTGCATCATCTTACGCATGACGGCAATAAAAACGCAGCGTTTGAATGCGTTTGCATGCGTTTTTGCATGCGTTTGCACTTTTTATGCGCATGCATTTGATATTTCCAGGAGGGCGTATCTCAATGGGCGTATCTAAATCAGTTCCTGGACATGCGCAGTCCGAAGTGCGCAAGCGCATCAAACACATGCGTACGCAAAGGCATGTGTATGCATGTGTTTCCATAGATAGCAATGCGATTTTTTTTTTAACGCACTCATCTGCATGCGCATGCCTGCGCATACTTGACGGAAATTTGCCGCCTCAAAAATTGCAACATGGTGCGTTGGCAGCGCCCCGCAGCACACTGAAAAAACGCATGCGTAAGCAAGCGCGGGTGAACGCATGCACCTGCGTCTACAATGTTAAAGATAGGAAATCAAGACACATGCAGATGTATGCATCAGAAACGCTGCGGACACAACCGCAAATGTGAAACCAGCCTAAGACGTTAATTTTTCATGTACCCACTATAGTCTTCGTAGCTGTTCACAGATTCAGAATATTTTATTGTCGGCACCAAAAAATGGAGACAAGTCTTATCTTCGGCCAAAATAAATATCAAACTCTTCCATTCAAATCACTGGGTTAGCAAAAAAAAAATTAATGGACACCATCCACGTGTCATCTGAGTGCTGTCTATTAATGGATAATTTATTTACAAAAATGGACATTTTAGTGAGGCATTACTGCGTTATATAAGTAGCGCGATGCTTTTGCATCATCACTATGAACTCCAATCCTCTAGTTTATCGGCATTACAAAGTGTTCACTGGATGCCCGGGATTCAAGAATTGATTTGATTATTTATTAACATGGTTGCTTCATGTGTCTGACAAGCTGCGGTGGAAGCAAAGGGAGAAGCAATGTTTGTTGGCGCAGGGATGAAAAAGCAATTGTGAAATATGAAGTCCAGGGACAGAAAGCCAAAATGTGCCCGTGTGCTGCTACTGAGGATCAATGGGTCACTGCACAGCTAATGTCTATGAATCATCATCTACTGACCCAGCACTCATGGACATAACTACAGTGGGTGCAAATGTTCCAGCTGCACCGGGGAACTGGAGCCTGGCGGGGCCCAAAAGGTCCGATGATCCATAAGAGAATAACAATACTATTAAAGACCCGTCATAGTAGGGTGTCACGGGGGTCCTTTTCCGGTATCACACAATCAACAGAGCAAGAGAATAGTGAGCAACTCCAAGACCTTTATTTAGGCAAAAATATGAAAGGTCCATACACAAAGGGGGCTTCATCGGCCAGGGCTGCAGCTCTATCCACGGTAGACAGCGTGCGCTCCCGGACCCATTCCCGTACCTCTGCGGGGCACTTGGCAAGAAATTGTTCTATAAGGAAAGCCTGTATAACATCTTCCACAGTAAAGGCGCTTTCTGCTTCCAGCCATCTCCGACATGCCTGGGACATCTTATGTGCATACATCCTAAACGATCCCTCCGTAATGCATGGGAGGTCTCGGAACTTGGCCCTATATGAGTCTGGGGTGATAGCATGGTAATCCAGGATAGTCTGCTTTACAATGTTATAATCCCGATTCTGCTGTGCGTCAATGGTTCGGTAAGCCTCCACCAGGCTACCGTTCAGGAGTCCCACTAACAAACGCATCCAGCCAGAGTGGGGCACCTCCATCACAGCACACTCCTGCTCAAAGTCCTTGAAGAACCCGTCCACATCTCCGGAAGCCTCATCAAATGGCTTAAACTCTGTCCTGGTGATCTGTACAGGCTCTCGGATCGTTGGGTTTACATTCCACATCACATTACTCCCTCTTTCCAGCTCCATTGATTCTTGTCTCCGCTGTGCCCGGCGGGCAGCCTCCTCCTTGTACTCCTGAGAGACGCCTGGGCCCAGAACCGCCATCTCTTCTTCGTACCACACCACCAACTGTTTTTTTGGGGTGGGGGTCCTCGTCTCCAGTGCTCGTCCTTCAGACATATGGGAGGAGGTGGCCGGGCTGGCACCCACCAGTAGGTCAATTAAGGCCTCTTTAGTCAGTCCCTGGTAGTTCAGGCCCAGGTCTCTGACTCTCTCCTGTAAACTGGATACAGTCCAATCTCTGTACTCACTCTGTGGGTGGTTCTCCATTTGGTTACACTCTGTTGATCCCACTGCTTGCCACCAGTTGTTACGGGGTCCTTCTCCGGTACACACTATCAACAGAGCCAGCGAAGAGTGAACAATCCCAAGACTTTTATTTGGGCAAAAGTACAAAAGGTCCATATACGATCCACCACACAAAGGATAAAATAGTCCAGAACACGAATGCAGTTCAGTAACAGGATAAAAGTCCAACAATCCAGCAGACAGAGGATCACATAGTCCATATACTCTTCTTTCTCTCTAAGATGCTGTGAACACATCATCATTCCACACAGGACTGATCTGTGTCTCACCTCCCTGATATTTTAAGTCTCCCTCCTCATTCACAGGTCAGGAGGGGGAAGGTCTCAGGGGTTCATTGTTTCAACAAGCTAGGTCAACATGTCATTAGCATATTAGCAAACAATACAGAACTGTGGGGGCTGATATCAGATGGCAGCAAAAACCATTCATCAATTAGCAAATAACTCCTTCTACAAGAGAACACCATGAAAATAAGTAAAATAGAAATATACAAAAAAATGATACGCACATAGCATATCACACCATCACATCAGGGATCTGCATTGAGGCTACAAGGTTCGAATTACACCAAGAAACAAATTTATTACAACTTGTCAATTAATTTGCAAGTTTGGCTCACCCAAGTGTGTAACCTAAAAAAGGTGATAATTGGCAACCATATATATATGTAGTGCCGCTTATTGCGAAAGGCTTGCACAACTTAAAGCCCAACTCTCCTGGGCATTTTTTGCAACGGGCACATCTTGTTTTTCAAGTCATGGCCCATTGGGCATTTTTGCTCGCAGATCACCCGCAGAGACTGACATAATGCGCGTCTTTCCAGACCGCAGCATGTCACTTTCTCTTGCGGACACACTAGTCTCCATAAAAAAACTACATCAATAGAATGTATTGGATGCGGTAAAGCCACACGGTTCAGTTATCACATACAGATTTACCTGCATTCAATAGAAGACATCGCTTTGGATGCAGAGAACATATGCTGCGTCCAAAGCTCTGCTAGGTCCGGATTATGGGCACCCAACTTTATAGCTCGGCTCAGGTGGTGGGACGCCACCTGAGTATTCAGGTACTAGGTGCCTAAGCTGTTACTCTGTACCATGTTACATGCTGTTATGATAAATTGAACAGAGTTGTTGACAACTCTGCCACATTGGTTTCTCATAGCTGAGTCAACTCTGCTACATCACTGTGCCAGCTCTGCTGAATTAAACTCAGAGGCTGGCTTGCCACTTCCACAGTGGGTCCTCATTGCCGAGTCACCTCTGATACATGGCTGTGTCATCCAGACCCGAGGCTTTGAGCGTCCATCTCACTCATGACGGGAGATGTAATACCATTAGTGTAATTTTGGGTAAATACACAAGAATGAAAAATTTGGGTTTATGAAACTTTTTTTCAAATCAAATGACTAATTCTTATTTTTTTTTGCCCTAAATAAAAAACACTTTTATTTTTAACAATCAAGTATGGATTTTGCACAAAACGAGTGTGAAATTACATACAAGTGAGAGAACAAAAAAAAACCTTTATTGTAGCAAAAATGTACACAATATTATATATAAAAAATTACTGAACATTCATTCTACAACTTTATTGGAAATTCATTCTTGAGTCTTTTCATTTACTCTTAAGCTTCTCTTGATACCTTTTTTCTTATAGAAGGCCGGCAGATCTTCTTTGTGAAGCATCCAGCAGTAGTCCGCCATCATGTTCACGTTCCATCTACCTTGGTATCATTGTTCCATCTCTTTGATATCCTGATGAAATCTTTCTCCTTGCTCTTCGCTAGCAGCACCAAGGTTTTAAGGAAAGTAGTCCAAATGAGAATGTAAAAAATGGATTTTCACATGGAAATTTTAATGATTTTCTAAATAAAGGAGTATGCATTTTTATCTAAGGAGCTGGAAGAAATCTTTCTTATTTGTAAAAAATGTTAAGTCAAATTCATCAGACAACCCAAGGCTTTGAAACGCTTCAGCACGTTCATCATGATGGACTTTGGATCTTTTCTGTTACCTAGAAATTTTGACTTCTTTAAAAGAATCCCAAGCCCTTTTCTCAACAGCTTTATTTTTTTTTTTTGAACACCTCGTCCTTTATGAGTTTCCGAATATCCGGACCCACAAAAATGCCTTCCTTCAGTTTTGGTTAGGACAGTCCCTGAAACGTTGTACACGGGTACTTAAAACTCTCTCCTTTCGGTAGAGCTTTCGCACACTGCTTCATCAGTCCAAGCTAGATGTGTGGTGGCAGGAGAACCTTGGTGGGATCAACTAAACTTTCCCCAACTATGTTCTTGAGTCTAGGTTGCAAAAACGTTCTCCTTGGCCAACTTTATTGGCTCCAGTGATGAGTCCTATAAATATATATATACAAATATATATACACACCTCAAAAAAAATAAAGAGAACACAAAAATCCCACATCCTAGATATCTCTGAGTGAAATATTCCAGTTGCAAGTTTTTATTCATTGCATAGTGGAATGTGTTCAGAACAATAAAACCTAACAATTATCAATGCACATCAAAATGAATATCCCATGGAGGCCTGGATTTGGAATGATACTCAAAATCAAAGTGGAAAATCAAATTACAGGATGATCCAACTTCAGTGGAAATGCCTCAAGACAAGGAAAAGATGCTCAGTATTGTGTGGCCTCCACGTGCCTGTATGACCTCCCTACAATGCCTGGGCATGCTTCGGATGACGTGGCAGATGGTCTCCTGAGGGATCTCCTCCCAGACCTGGACTAAAGCATCTGCCAACTCCTGGACAGTCTGTGGTGCAATGTTACGTTGGTGGATGGAGCGAGACATGATGTCCCAGATGTGTTCAATCAGATTCGGGTCTGGGGAACGGGCGGGCCAGTCCATAGCTTCAATGCCTTCATCATGCAGGAACTGCTGACACACTGCACCCACGAGGTCTGGCATTGTCCTGCATTAGGAGGAACCCAGGGCCAACCGCACCTGCATATGGTCTCACAAGGGGTCTGAGGATCTCCTCTCGTTACCTAATGGCAGTCAGGCTACCTCTGGCAAGCACATGGAGGGCTGTGCCGTCCTCCAAAGAAATGCCACCCCACACCATTACTGACCCACTGCCAAACCGGTCATGCTGAAGGATGTTGCAGGCAGAAGATCGCTCTCCACGTCTGTCACATGTGCTCAGTGTGAACTTGCTTTCATCTGTGAAGAGCACAGGGAGCCAGTGGCGAATTTGCCAGTCCTGATGTTCTGTGGCAAATGCCAAGCGTCCTGCACGGTGTTGGGCTGTGAGCACAACCCCCATCTGTGGACGTTGGGCCCTCAGACCATCCTCATGGAGTCGGTTTCTAACCATTTGTGCAGACACATGCACATTTGTGACCTGCTGGAGGTCATTTTGCAGGGCTCTGGCAGTGCTCCTCCTGTTCCTCCTTGCACAAAGGTGGAGGTAGCGGTCCTGCTCCTGGGATGGTGCCCTCCTACGGCCCCCTCCACATCTCCTGGTGTACTGTCCTGTCTCCTGGTAGCGCCTCCAGCCTCTCGACACTATGTTGACAGACACAGCAAACCTTCTTGCCACAGCTCGCATTGATGTGCCATCCTGGATGAGCTTCACTACCTGAGCCACTTGTGTGAGTTGTAGAGTCTGTCTCATACTACCACGAGTGTGAAAGCACAACCAACATTCAAAAGTGACCAAAATATCAGCCAGAAAGCATTGTTACTGAGATGTGGTCTGTGGTCCCCACCTGCAGAACCACTCCTTGATTGAGGGTGTCTTGATAATTGCCAATAATTTCCATCTGTTGTCTATTCCATTTGCAGAACAGCATGTGAAATTGATTGTCAGTCAGTGTTGCTTCCTAAGTGGACAGTTTGATTTCACAGAGGTTTGATTTACTTGGAGTTAGATTCTAAGTGTTCCCTTTATTGTTTTGAGCAGTGTATATATGTGTCACTTTTATAACGCGTTAACCTGCACATATTAGATCAGTGGGGGTCCGACTCTCGGTGCTCTCACTAATCAGCTGTTTGTAGTTGTACTTTAAGCTGTGACTGTGTGCATTATTAGGACATACTTTTCATAAATTACATGTTATATTATGAGAATAGATCAGAAGTCTGACCATCATGTGATGACTTCCCTTGGAACACCATGCCTCTGTTCCTGGCCATAATTACAGACCTAAGGCTATAACGCGGTTCAGTGCTGTGTTATAGGGTTTTTTTCCTGGAAATTTCCCTTTCTCTTGTATCCTCCAGGTCATATGAGAGGCCACCATTTATCTTTAGCCAAGACACACACTGGCACACACTGGCCGGGGCGGCGGGCGCTGCAGATCCGTGACTTTTGTATGGACGGTTTGTTTATTGAATCAGAAATTATGCAATGTTTGATACAAGAAGAAATGTCACTGAATAATAAATCAGGGTTGTGTAAGAGCAGGGCTACAAGGGCGCCATAAACGGGAACCCTACGAATATACGGATGCTCTACTAATATAAAAGTTAATATCAATGAGCCCAGGGTGGTGGAGAATGAAAAACTCTTCTCTGCACTGCGTCCTATACTGGTCCCCTGACATCACTTGACCGCTGCAGCTGATCAGTATCTGCTTATTGGCTGCAGCGGTCATGTGATGCCCCTTACTGGGGACCTGCTGGAAACACAGTATGGAGGACATATTCAGTTCATGTGTCTACCACAGCACATCCAATTGAAATATATTGTGGCCCAGAGATCTACTGGGTCCCTCCAGTGTAATACACGACGCAGACCAATCAGAGGCCCCAGCTGACATAATGCATTGCCCATGACAGGCACGCTGAAGTCAGCTGCTGGCCCCTGTGGAGGCTAAGGAAGAGGATGCCGCACGCAGTCGGAGAGTAGGAAGGTAAGAATTATTTCTTTCTTTTTTTTTTTTAAATGTGCTGGAGAAGAACGGGAGAATGGGGGATATTATAACAGGAAGGGGCCCAGGATGGAGGACATTATAATAGGAAGGGGCCCAGGATGGGGGACATTATAATAGGAAGGGGCCCAGAATGGGGGCATTAAGCTAGGATAGGGTGCAGAATGGGAGACATTATACCAGGAAGGGGCCCAGGATGGAGGACGCTATAATAGGAAGGGGCCCAGGACAGGGGGCATTATAATAGGGAAGGGCCCAGGATGGAGGACATTACACCAGGAAGGGGCCCAGGATGGAGGACATTATACCAGGAAGGGGCCCAGGATGGAGGACATTATAATAGGAAGGGGCCCAGGACATGGGGCATTATAATAGGGAGAGGCCCAGGATGGGGGACATTACACCAGGAAGGGGCCCAGGATGTGGACATTATATTAGGAAGGTTCACAGAATGGGGGACATATACCAGGAATGATGCAGGATGTGAGATATTATTCTAGAATGGGGGCATTATACCACGAGGAGGGTCAGGATGGGGACATTATACCTGGAATTGGCGCAGGATACTAGGATGGGGGCATTATATCAGGAAGGGGTTCAGGATGGGGGACATTAAACCATGAAGGGGCTCAGGATGGAGGACATTACAATAGGAAGGGGACCAGTATGAGGATATTTTATCAGGAAGGGGCCCAGGATGGGGGACACTAAACCAGGAAAGGGTGTAGAATGGGAGACATTATACCATGATGAGGATATTATACTAGGAAAGCGCACAGAATGGGGGACATTATAGCAGGGAGGGACCCAGGATAGCAGATATCATACCAGTTTGGGGACATTATAACAGGAAAGGACATTATTACGGGAAAAGTACATTATTAAAGGAAGGGGCCAGAATCAGGGACATTATAACAGAAAGGGGTCAGGATAGGGCACATTATTACATGGTGGGCGAACACATGTCTTTATAGGATCTAAAACACTACAAGGGCCCATACATCTGGCCAACATGCATGTGAGCGCCCAGATCCAAATTTTGTGCCAAGGCCCATTGGACTCTAGTTAAGCCACTGCTGACATGTCTGTTTTAGTAAATACTTGATTTTCCCATAATAAAACAGATCAGGAACTTCTTTTATTAGAACTCGTTGTTCCTCTGCAAATCTTTCCGCTCAACTTTAGTACAAATAAATGGACAAGTGGGCGTGGCCAGATACATACGCATGTTCATTCCAGATCTGCAACATGTTAATTTTTTCTGCAGATTTCATCCTTTAATCTGCAGCGGGTTCACACAGTTTGGGCCGGATTTTTCAGGAGGTGCATGAACCCTCCGCACGGTCATAATACGCCGCTGTTCTATTCGAATCTGGATAAAGAGCCCGGGACGTCTCCGCCATGTGAGTGTGCTCTTAAAGGGATGGTCCACCTTCTTGACTGCCTCACATAAAGTATAAAAACCAGTACATAAAGTATAAAAACCATATACTTACCTTCCGGCACCGCTCCGGCTATGTGGGTGCTGTGATTCATCAATGTCATGCGACTGCTGCAGCCAATCAGCGGCTCTTAAGGAACAATGAAGGCTTCGACAGATTGGCTGCAGCGGTCATGTGATATAACAGTCACTGGAAATCACAGCCGCTGGTTCAGGGAGGAGGGGTAAAAATATGATTTTTCTTATTGTTTCAGGCACGAAAGGATGTCGAGTAGTGAACAATCCCTTTAAATAGGAGACCCTCCCTCATAACTTATGTTTAAATCTACGCTTTTAATTTTGAGGGACAATTCTCTCCTTTTCTCTATTTATCCCTCACAACTCCCAGACCTGCCGGGAATAACAACTGAACATAAATACCTCCGTCTTATTGTGGGGGCTTCAGGGGGTCCTCGGACAGAAACTGGGTCCGGTCGTGTCCTCCTCCCGCGTCCCTAGTAATTGTTACTAAGCCACGTGAGGAAGACGATAACCCTCCCCGACCAATAGCGTTCACTCCTGCTTGATTGACAGCGGTAGGAACCAATGACTTTTACCCGGCGGCTTTTTTTTTACTTCTTTTACTGGACACGCCCTCTGACTGCAGCAGTGCGGGTCACGTGATGGAGAATTTGACGGGAGATGCGCAGAGAGCGAGAGAGGGGGAGACTGATAGAGGGTGAAGCCGGCGAGCGGCGACCGGGGAGAGCGCACTGCCCGCCCGCAGGGTACGGACCGGCCACACGGAGGCTGCCACCTGCCGCAACGATGAGGCTGGAGAGAGGCTAGACTAGGAAGAGCCGGGAACAAAGGCGCCTGGGATTCCAGGTGAGCGGCCGTCACATGTTATTCACTATTGCGTCTTTTAATGTTTATTTTTATTTATATTTGTTTCGCTATTTTTAGTATATTTTATATTTTTTTTACTTTAATTTTATTCCATTTTTTTATTTTAATTTTATATATACAATGTTCTATTTTTTTTGTCTTATTATTTATTTTTTATTACAATTTTTTTATGTTTGCTTTTTTCTATAATTTTTTTTTATTGCTTTGGAGACTGGTGCAAATTTGCAACTCATGCATCAAGAGCGTATATATATATGGATTATGTATATACATATATGGATTATATATATATATATATATATATATATATATATATATATATATATATATATATATATATATATATATATATATATATATATTCTTACGAATGTAATGATAGTTGACCGAGGCGGCTGTACGACCATCCTGGATAATCTCTGTATCCGTGCAATTACCGTTTTTTACGTGGACCACAAATGTTTGCAGGAACTTCTTCCCGATTCTTATTCTTACGTTATGCGAGTGTGTAATTTTTCTTTATTTTTTTCTTCTCTTACCATCCTTATGTAAAGCGTTTTTAACATCGGCTTTTACGTACTGTAATTCTCTATGCAATTTAAAGCTAGTGTACAAATGTAATAATTTCAAAGGAAAAAAAAAACTCCCAAGTAAATGTGGCGCCAAACACCTACGGATTTTTTTGAATGCATCCACTTCAAGTGAAAAAATGTTAATAAAAACTCATTTATTTTCTCAAAATAGAATATATTTGTAAAATATTTTAAAAAACAGTACAACGCGTTTCGGCTGCTATTTTTTACAGTGCAGCCTTCATCAGGTAGCAAAAAAAAAACAAAAAACAAAAAGAACAAACCTACACTAAGCACTATAAATATTTTTTTTATAGTGCTTATTGTATATTTGTTCTTTTTGTTTTTTGTTTTTTTTTTGCCACCTGATGAAGGCTGCACTGTAAAAATAGCAGCCGAAACGCGTTGTGCTGTTTTTTAAAATATTTTACAAATATATTTTATTTTTTCATTTTGAGAAAATAAATGAATTTTTATTAACATTTTTTGCTTGAAGTGGATGCATTCAAAAAAATCCGTAGGTGTTTAGCGCCACATTTACTTGGAGTTTTTGTTTGTTTTTTTTTTCCTTTGAAATCGCCACCTATGTGGATCGGAAGCAGGATCAACACCTAGTTCTCCAAAGTGAGCTGCACACTTTATTGCATTATATAATATACGGAGAAGAGTTGCCTAAAGAATGGATTTCTTGAGAATCTCAACGTGCATTTCTTACCGATAGAAGGTGAGCATAACTACAAATAAAAGAAATGTTTTTAACTTATCGGTAAAAACGTATTACGCTCAGAGGAAGCGCCGCACTTGTCTCTTTTTTCCCCCTTTCCCTAAACCAGGGTATTTCTAAAGTCAAATGTAATAATGCCGTCTTATATAAAGATTTAGATAGAATAGCCTGTATATATTGTCAAAAGCCCCCTACATATAATACACAGGCACCCTTTAGTGCCTTTCATGTGGCACTAAAGGGTGTTTCGCCATATTTACCGTAATCTAATAAACAATGAGGGGTCCCTTCTATTTATGATAACCAGCCAAGGTAAAGCCGACAGCTGCGAGCTGATATCAGGCTGGGAAGGTCCATAGATTATTTGGTCCTTCCCAGCCTAAAAATACCAGCCTGCAGCCACCCTAGAAGTGGTACAATACATAAGATGCTCCAATTCTGGCACTTTGCTCAGATCTTCCAGAGATGTGTCACTTATTAGACTGTGTGCTGTAGTTTCAATACAATCAGTTTTTTTTTCAGCAGAGTACCACTGTCGGACTAGTTGTCATGTGACAGGTAGTCCCCTCTGTGTAACTCCGCCCCCCACCACTGATTGGCAGCTTTACAGGAAGCTGCCAATCAGAGGTGTGGGCGGGGCTATACACAGCACAGCATTCCGAGCTCTGCGATATCTACAGTGGAGGAATCCGGGATTTTATCAAAACTGCACCAAGCAGCCAAGTAAGTGACACATTGCTGGAATCAGGGTCTCTGCCTCTACATTGTGCTGCTCTCAGAATCCATAGTAAAACCCTGCAGATACATTCCCTTTAAGAAATGTCGGTATCGCATAGTTAATAGAATGGCATAATGCAGCTTTATGCCAGGAATACACTGTAACCAGCCAGCATAGGTACATGGTGGCAGAAACCCAGCATTGGATTGTGACTAGTGTTGAGCGATACAGTCCGATACTTGAAAGTATCGGTATCGGATAGTATCGGCCGATACCCGAAAAATATCGGATATCGCCGATACCGATATCCGATACCAATACAAGTCAATGGGACATCAAGTATCGGAAGGTATTCTCATGGTTCCCAGGGTCTGAAGGAGAGGAAACTCTCCTTCAGGCCCTGGGATCCATAGGGATGTGTAAAATAAAGAATTAAAATAAAAAATATTGATATGCTCACCTCTCCGGCGGCCCCTGGACATCACGCTGGTAACCGGCCGGCTTCTTTGTTTAAAATGAGCGCCTTCAGGACCTGCGAATGACGTCGCGGCTTCTGATTGGTCGCGTGCTGCCCATGTGACCGGCACGCGACCAATCAGAAGCCGCGACGTCATTCGCAGGTCCTTAATTCCTAGAATTAGGAGTTTTGTGAATGAGAATGACGTCGCGGCTTCTGATTGGTCGCGTGCCGGTCACATGGGCGGCACGCGACCAATCAGAAGCCGCGACGTCATTCGCAGGTCCTGAAGGCGCTCATTTTAAACAAAGAAGCCGGCCGGTTACCAGCGTGATGTCCAGGGGCCGCCGGAGAGGTGAGCATATCAATATTTTTTATTTTAATTCTTTATTTTACACATCCCTATTGATCCGATACCTGATACCACAAAAGTATCGGATCTCGGTATCGGAATTCTGATACCGCAAGTATCGGCCGATACCCGATACTTGCGGTATCGGAATGCTCAACACTAATTGTGACTCTTCTCTATCATCATACTGCTCGCCCTATAGGGGGCACCATTCCAGGGATACGAATATACTAAGGAGATGCCCCTTATGGAGGTCAGAGATATACAAGTTCAGGTCACGATCAGAACCCACCCTTTAATTTTTAGTGATAAAGTTTCTGTGATCGTTACCGATTTTAAAATAGCAAAAAGTTACACAAAGTTGTCAAAGTTTCATGTGATATCTTCCCATAACCGAGAGATATATTATCATTAGGACACTGGAGTCACCAGCAGGAGACTGGACGTTTCTTAGACATAAGTACAAGAGCTTCATTGTCCTCGTCTGCCGGCTTCATTAAAAGAAAATGATCGTTTTCTCAGCCCAATGACTGAAGATGGATGGACAGTGGGGAAAATGTTAACCCTTTAAGGGGCTGTGCCGTCAAGACTACTATATATATATATATACTTTCTGTTACAGAAGTAACATCCTTATGATATATATATATATATATATCATAAGGATGTTACTTCTGTGATTTGTTCAGATGTTCCTTAAAGGAGTTGTACTTATTCTGTGGACAGGTGATGACTTCCTGATCAGTGGAGTCCGACCGCTAGGACCTGTACCCATTAGCATGGGGAACTTTTATCTGGAACGGCAGGTCAGACATTATCCTTATCCATAGGGTAAAGGATAATTATCCGATTGCTGAGGGTTCAAAAGTTGGGCCCCCACCATTCTGAAGAGCGTGTGCTCCTTGCCTAGGAAACCAGCCACCTCTGAGGTAGACCGTAACCTTGGCATCGAACTATAGCAAACTCTATAGAATTAAAAATCTTCAGAATGGAGGGGATCTTTACTGAGTAATAAACTGCCAAGGTGCTTGTTTTTACCAGCACTTTGCAATATGAACCATTAATGAACATGAGACAACCCATTTTTAGTTTAAGTGATTTATTAAAAAAAAAAAATTACGTTTTAAAACTTTTTTTTTTTTCAATGAAAAATATATGTATGGTCACGGGACGGGGTCCTACCCCCGTATCATACAATCAACAGAGCAAGAAATGAGTGAATGGTCCCAAGAACCTTTATTACATGCAAACTGAAAAGGTCCATAAAATAATCCACCACACGGAGGATGAAATAGTCCAGGAACACGGATGCGGTTCCAGGAACACGGATGCGGTTCCAGGAACACGGATGCGGTTCCAGGAACAGGGATGCGGTTCCAGGAACACGGATGCGTTTCCAGGAACACGGATGCGGTCCAGTAGCGGGATAAATTCCCCGGGAGATGTCACAGTCCTCTGCTTAGAGATCGATAAGGCAGTGCGGCTCCAGATCCTTCTCCAGCAGTAGTTTCCAGGTTATTGGGGTGCTGGCCATAGCATCAGTATAAAATGAAGGATCTACCCTACTGGTCCACATATCCTCCTCAAGCCCCCTCCTTATATTCAGGGGTAGGCAGATAGGTTGGATGGTTTTCTGGCCCCCAGACATGGAAGGTGTGCGATCAAGGCACTACAGGGGGTGATTGTGGTATTTGGGAGCAGAGGGGTCATGAATGAACAGTCGGGGAAACGTCCCCATGGGTTCATCAAGAGGCATGGGCACATTCAGGCTCCAGATGGTAACTAAGCTAATTCAATTATTGGCCGTATTATACGATAATTAAGACTCTAGAGAAGATAGATAATATACAGAGCATCAAGACAACACTCCTAAAATCAGTAAAAATATGAACATAGACAAATTGATACCCCACACACCCTATTGCACCATCACATATATATTTAATATTATGGTAAGCATAAATTTAAAAAAAAAAGGTTTTTGTCTTTTTTTCCTTTTTTTCATTTAGCACCTCACATATTTAAAGTAATAGAAGTTGATTAAAGTTGTTTCTAGGAAAAAAAAACAACTTTTGGGGTGATTGCAAATTTTTTGCATCCCCACCTACGTTAAAAAAAAAAAGTTTTAGAGAGAATCCTGGTCTGGTGGGGCGAGCCTCTTCTCTTCATACATATGACTGTTGTATGTGAACCTCTGAATTCTTAAGGGCTGCGGAATATGTTGGTGCTATATAAATAAAGATTATTTTTCTTACTATTATTCTATGCCTGGTACTACAACCATTGGGAAATTGATCTTCTAGAACAGTATATAAATGTTGATTTCATAAGTGTGAATAAGTAGTGACGGTTCTCGATATTTCAATTTTAGTAACTAATGAGGTGCAATTTATACGTTTGAAGGTCCTACTGCATACCTCCTAATATTTAAGCCCCGCCCCTGAGCATTTGGACTCCGCCCCTGAGCAGTGGGCTAACCACCAATGGGACCTTCAGATGTAGTTAGAAATCTCCCGTTCTGTTATATTTTCTTGTTAAAAATGAGATTCCCATCAAACCTTCTGTTAATAAAATGGGCTACATATTTGTCACGCATTGTAACACTGCGATCTGTTCTATTAAAGTAATGGAGACCCCAGATATAGCGGTGAAGCCGTCCCCTTCCCTGGATGAACGTGAAAGTCCTTACCTCAGTAAGACCTGCTCCATCACAGAGGAGCTCCTCCTAGAAGACATGCTGAAGAGGAAACTAAAATTTTATTTTATGAATCCCTGTGAAAAATTTCGAGCTCGTGGTCGCAAGCCGTGGAAACTTTGCATCCAGATCTTAAAGATCGCGTTGGTGACAATCCAGGTGAGCTCACAAATGAGATGGGGAAGGGCCTGTGTTTTTTTTTGTGCAGGATGTTGGACCTTTAAGGGCTTTTCCAAAGTTCTTTAGTGGATAAAGTTGCAAAGTGCGTGTAAAGTCAGGCAACTTTCCAGTTTATTTATAATTTACTGTTTGTTGCCTAGGGTACCGGCCACCTCTGCAGTTTATAAGCAGTGGTCCAACTACTAGGCACGAAGCTCAGGTCTTCCAAGCTATTTGCTATAAAGGTTGTGAGCGCTGCTCTGAAGTTGGCCATATCGATTAATCCACTCTTTCAGTATCACTGTGCTCCTTTGGTGATGCAGATGAGATCATGCATCATCAGAGAGCGCAGAGTTCTTGCCACCTGTGCACTCGTGCTGCTGGCTGAACTGTCAATCAGGAGAACACTTCCCCATGGGAGTGCAGTGGTGCGCTGCTGAAGGTCAATAATGACACAACCCCTTTAATCAAACCGTGCAGTCTAATTTCAGTTTTTCTGCACAGCTTTGAAATAAATCCAAAAAGCAGGACTTAAAGGGTTGCTTCTTCATCAGGAGAGTGGCACTGACCATGTCCTTTTTGACCGACACCTGCCAGGACGTGTGCTTGGCTGCCAGGTATTGTGCACCTGTCCTATCCATTAGAATAGGACAGTGGTGAACACAGACAAGAGGGCCCCTGTGCAAGAACAGTATATGGGCCCCTCTTTGTGTCTGGGACAGGCTGTGTGCTGATTTTAAAGGTGCAAATTGGCCCCCTTAACTCTTGGGAGGCTGCACCAATAGGATGCACAATACCTGCCGGCCATGTGTACCTACTGGCTGGCACCTGTCCAACAGGACATCATCAGTGCCACTCGCCTCCCGATGCAGAAGTAAGCAGTGCCGGAACAAACAACCCTTTAAATACAACATGTGGCTAAATGGGTTGCCCAATAGGAAAAATTGACTTTTCCTGAAATAGCGCCTCTCTTGTCCTTGGGAGGTGTTTGATATTGCAGCTCAATGTACAGTTCACGTGAGTGGGGATGAGCTGCAATCCCGGATACCTATAGGCAAGAGTTTTGTCGGAGAAATATAAGGGTGCTTTAAAGTAGCTGCCCGATAGTTTAAGAACTAAAACTAGTTGTATGAAAACTATGAAAAAGATAACTTATTCACCTAATAAATGCTCGACTTCTGCGCCGATGCTTTGGTGGTCCCGGACTGTATTGGTTATTTTCGATGTCACGTACCTGATAGCATATCCACCGGGGTCACTCATTGGCTGCAGCGGTTGCATGCTGCTATAGCACGTCAATGCTCCAGAAAATTAAACAAAGCCCACCAGGGACCACCAGATATCGGTGCTGCAGTGGATTTATTAGCAGCAGATAATTACGGAACATTTCTTAATGTTTCAGACAATCCCCAAAATCTACTTTAAGTAAATCTCCGCTTCAGCGGGGCATTTAGAAAGGCAGGTACCGTATGTCCTGAGCATTACCGAACAAAAGTGCACATTCAGGGAATTAAGTAATGTTTATTTCACCTCTGTATAACAAAGCCGTAATTGTAATGAGCTGCTGTCCTGGTGAATGGCGGCATTGTGTGCCCGTCGTCTCTCCCGTAGCTGGTGTTATTTGGGCTCAGCAATGAGTTGGTCGTCAGTTTCAAGGAGGAGAACACGGTGGCCTTCAAGCACTTGTTTCTAAAGGACTACAAGGATGCAAGAGATGATACGTACGCCGTCTATCGGCAGGAGGACGTCTACGATCACATCGCTTTTACAATCCAGCGGGTGAGTTCATATGGTCATTTCACAGCTTTTGAGTTTCGGCAGCTAGAATTTCTCTTTCATGACAAAACCCCCTTGAACGTATTAAAGATCTGTATTGCCAAGTTTGTAACACTAAGGTTCGGATACAGCTATAGAAGGCTACTACTTGCAAATTATGCAATTTTATTTCAAAGTACAAAATTAAAGGAATAGTATGATTGTGTACGCTTTTGTGTATTTTAACATACAAACGTTAAGGAGATATAAAGATTAAATACACATATAAAGTACCGTATATACTCACATCATCACCAAGGAGCTTTTAGGGTATATGCACACATTGCGGATTCTCTGCAGATTCGCAGCGTTTTTTGCGGTGCAGAAACGCTGCAGATCCGCAATTGATTTAAAGTACAATGTAAATCAATGAGAAAAAAAAAAGCTGTGCACACTTTGCACAAAATCCACTGCGGAAACGGAAACGCTGCGGTTTAAAAGAAGTAGCATGTCCCTTCT
Source organism: Ranitomeya imitator (assembly GCF_032444005.1). NCBI lineage: Eukaryota > Metazoa > Chordata > Amphibia > Anura > Dendrobatidae > Ranitomeya > Ranitomeya imitator. Next base: position 178,916,467 of record NC_091289.1, read on the forward strand.
TTTTTGCAGATCTGCAGCGTTTTTGTACCCATTCCATTATAGAAATCCGCAGGGGTAAAAAACGCAGCAAATCCGCAAGAAAACTGCAGCAGAACGCACGAAAAACACTGCGGAACCACACAAAAAACATGACAAATCCGCAGGTGCGTTTTCTGCCAGGAGAGGCAGAATCCGCACCAGAAATTCCTAAGCCTAATCCGCAATGTGTGCACATAGCCTTAAACATCATCCGTCTGGAATATCAGAGAAGCAACACAAAGACAGAGAACCTTCTGGAAAATTTACAACACTGCATAGGCGTCCAAACTTATGCAGGTATCGCAACACTGTACACATATACGTACAGGTGTACAACTTTCTGCTTCTGGCTTAGCCATGTTTCTTTAGCCTTAAGGTACCGTTACACTAAACGACCAGCGATACGACCTGGCCGTGATCGTTGGTAAGTCGTTGTGTGGTCGCTGGAGAGCTGTCACACGGACAGCTCTCCAGCGACCAACGATCAGGAGAACAACTTCGACATCGTTGAAACTGTCTTCAACGATGCCGAAGCCCCCTGGTAACCAGGGTAAATATCGGGTTACTAAGCACAGGGCCGCACTTTGTAACCCGATATTTACCATGGTTACCATTGTAAAAGTAAAAAAAAAAAAAAAAAAAACAAAAAAAACAGTACATACTCACATTCCGATGTCTGTCACGTCCCCTGCTGTCAGCTTCCCTGCACTGACTGTGTCAGCGCCGGCCGTAAAGCAGAGCACAGCGGTGACGTCACCGCTGTGCTCTGCTTTACCGCCGGTGCTGACAGTCAGTGCAGGGAAGCTGACAGCGGGGGGACGTGACAGACATCGGAATGTGAGTATGTACTGTTTTTTTTGTTTTTTGTTGTTGTTTTTTTTTTTACTTTTACAATGGTAACCATGGTAAATATCGGGTTACTAAGTGCGGCCCTGTGCTTAGTAACCCGATATTTACCCTGGTTACAAGTGAACACATCGCTGGATCGGCGTCACACACACCGATACAGCGGGTGATCAGCGACCAAAAAAAGGTCCTGATCATTCCCCAGCGACCAACGATCTCCCAGCAGGGGCCTGATCGTTGGTCGCTGTCACACATAACGAGATCGTTAGCGGCATCGTTGCTACGTCACAAAAAGCGTGACGTTGCAACGATATCGTTAACGAAATCGTTATGTGTGAAGGTACCTTTACATAGTGATTTACACTGTGTAACTCTGCTTCAGCCTCGTCCTCTACTGACCAGCTTTTGGGATAAGATGAATCAGAGATACCAGGCAAACATCAGACAATGGGGCAATAAACCCATAGAATATAAAAGCTCCCAAGGATTAAATAAGTCCACTACAGACAGAGGTTAAATAAACCTCCATGTTTTACAATAACAAACATAGAACTATTTGTGAGGTAAAAACTTTCAGACAATAAGTAAACTGTTCTCAGGATTGTGTCACTATGAACATTCTGTCTGTTAGGCTATGTGCACATGTCAGGATTCTTTGCAGAAATTTCTTGAGCAAAACCGGACTTTTTCCGCAGGAAATCCGCATGTGTTTTTCTCGCGTTTTTGTGCGGATTTTTCCACGTTTTTTTCTCCCGGAGCTTCCTCAAATAGCTAAAATCAGCGAAAAATCCGCAAAATTAATGAACATACTGCGTTTTTTAACGCGATGCATTTGTGCAACATGTGCGCAGAAATTGCAGATTGCATTCTATTAATAGGATGCTTAATGGATGCGTTTTTTTGCACAGTTTTATCGCGTTTTTATAGCGAAAAAAAACGCAAAAAATCCGGAACGTGTGCACACAGCCTAAATGTATGACCAGCAATGCTGCTCTGTCATGGTCTGAATGCATTCTGTATATTTCAATATGGACTCAAAATATCCATTTTTATGTTCACACTGCAAGATCTGGCAATTTTTAAATTTTGGGGGGGTTTCATCATGTTGCCTGTTGTGGATGATGACGGTGCCTCGTTATGATTTAGGATGATTTTATGCCTCAGATTAGGACAAGATCTTTCGATGACCAAATATTTTTCTTTATGGCTTGTGATAAAGGTGCCAGACTGGAGATTAGAGTACCGTGCTTCGCCATCCCCTGCAGTCACATTTTTGACCTCCGCTGCATTCACATTGGCTCTTCAGTCGGATCTCCATTCAGACCGGGTCCCAGCGGTCTGATCCCCAGTGATCATTAAGTGATCCCTTTATTAATTTGGTACAACTCTTTTAAGGTTGTGCTGACTTTTTATTCTTGTTTTTCACAGTACCTGGCGCTCAGAAATATATCAGTCGGGAACCACGCCTATGAGAGGATGGCAGGGGGGCAGCACGGGATGACTGTCTGCAAGTACTTCTATAAACAGGGGAGCATCTTTCCTGGAAATGAAACCTTTGATATTGATCCTAAAATTGAGACAGGTAATGTAACCTGAAAGTGAAAAATCTGCTGCTGACTTTAAAGAGACCAGATTTGTAGTTTGCACAACCACCGACCTGCACGTAGATCAATGCTGTTTAATGGGGCAATAAATTAACGCATGGCTTCCCGCAACAGTCATGACTTCTGCATGATGGATCAAATTGCCTTACCATACATAACATTAATGACTCCCCAAAACCATCCTGTTGGTTTTTTTTTTCTGCTGAAAATGCTCCTCTCTCGTCCCTAAACACATGGACACTAATTACGGTACTATACGCCCGTCTCTCCTATTAATATACTGACCATTATGCTTATATTCCGACCTGTTCCTATGCTTCCCACCTCTACTATTAACAGAGACCCCTTTATGGCTCCTCATTTTGGTGTCTGCTTTGCTCCCTAAATCCGTCACTGGAAAACTTCCCAAACAGCTCGCCCTCTGTCATCTTCCCGGGACCCTTGTGGGACATTGGGGTCTCCTATATAGTAGTAGTATCTATATAGAGTGATCGTTGCTGTAAATTCTCCTATAAACACGTGGGGAGGACGGAATAACCTGATATAATGGGAAGATTAGGGGGTCATGAGAGACGGAAAGTTCTGTACATCTGGTGAGAGCCTTTCTCCTTCCAGAATGCTTCACTGTGGAACCAATGACCCCGATAAGTGATCTCTCCCTGGACGACAAGTTCTGGAACATGACACTGGACTTCTATCGGTGAGTCCCGGTTTCACAGGTAGCGTCCCAGTTTCCCCAGTTCACGTAGCTGCTAATGTGAATAATTTACTCCTCCAGGCTCATCTCGGTGGAGATCATGTTCAAACTGAAGGCGATCAATCTACAGACCATCCGTCACCATGAGCTCCCTGACTGCTACGACTTCACCGTCACAGTGAGTACGTGTGATGTGCCGCCCTCTAGTCACCTGGAAACCCACATTTACGCTGCGTCTGTACACCGGCAGGCCGTGCTTGTATCCTGGGAAGGCGATCACTTGGGTCACATTCATACACAACGTTTTTCTTGCATTTGTGTTATGCCAAGGTTTTCTGATATTTGTTTCAGCTGGTTATATGGTTACTATTATTATTTTTTTTAATTACTGTCTCATAGGAATAACTGTTTTTGTTGCCCGTAGCAACCACTCTCAGCCCAGCTTTAATGTTTTCAAACTGCTCTTGTAGAATGGAATCTTCACTGTAGTTGCTATGGGCAACAAGAACAGTTTTTTTTCTTTTAGACAATTAATGTTTAATTTGCCCCAAACTCTTTTTAGACCTGTATTTTTCAATCTTTTTTTTTTTTAACATTACAAGTCATGATTCACAGCTCGTGTGATTCCATTTCTTCCTCTGTAGCATCACATGATTTGTGGTGTCAAGAATGCTATACATATTTTGACGAGCAAGCAGCTGGTAACAAAAGAAAAAAAGCTATACTTTTTTTTTTCTTATATATATATATATATATATATATATATATATATATATATATATATATATATATATATATATATATATATATATATATATATATATAATATTGCGTTTCATCTTTCTCAATTGACTCCCAGCTAAAGCTTTTTGCAGAAGCTGCAGAGGGACTTTGTGTGTGTGAATCCACTCTGAGGCTATGGACACCTTTGACTAGGAAAAATATGTTTTTTACATTGTTAGTGGTTTCTTTTAGTTAATAAAAATTTCAGTCTGCAATATTCATTCCTTGATATGCCATTTGCAGTCTGATTACAAGTTTCTCTTCTGGGAGTGTCTCTCTCAGTACTATAGGCTGGATGTGATGTCTGAGTCTAACCAGGGTGCTGCTGTGCTCAGATCATTGGATTATTAGCACAGCTTCTATCCTGCACTTATTTCCTCTGTTTTCTTTCCTCCTCTATATCCTATTTTCTCTGCCTCTCCATGAGATTCTGTTTCCCTTTTGCATTCTGTGGAGACCTGTGTTCAACTCCTTTCTTTCTGCTATCTCTAAGGCTCCCTTCACATGTCCATGTTTTCAGCACTTGTGGCATCCGTTTTCGTCACAGAAGCCACACGTACTTATTATAACCTAATTTGCTATGCGCATGTCCAGCAGCGCAGATGACAAGGGCCGATACAAATTGGTGGGTCCGCATAAAACACTTAAAGCGCATCCACGTGCCATCGGTGTGCTGTACTTGTTTAACGTTGCAAAGTATAGGAGAAGCTTTGTCATTTCTATTTCTTTTGCTATACTGGAAAAACGCTAATGACACACACCGATCCGAAACGCTGGTGACGCCGGTACCGTTTTTTTTTTTTTTTTTTTCTCTATACTGAATACTGATTGGCCTAATACTGAGAGAAGGGAGGTTGGTGCAGAGAGCCACCAAGAGCAGTAGCAGAATGATAGAAATTTTTCAGCGATGAGCCTTTGCTTAATTTTGGCTCTTGGAAAGCAAATGATCAGTACAAAAATTTGCGACAGTGTGCATAACTTTTAAGTTCTTGTATATTGTAAGAAAGACACGTCTGCTATATTCCAAAAACTGTCGCTCTTGCGCATGGTTGTTTGGTATTGTAGCTCTTCTGTATTTACGTGAATGGGATTGAGCTGCAATACCAGTCACAGCCAGAAGTAGCGCTGTTGTTGTTTTGTTTTTTTACAGAAAATTCTGATGCTGTTCTCATAGTCACTTACATTGCAGACAAAGGGATTTATATCCCCTGTTGGACTAACACCTATCACACAATGCAGGTATATCTTATGGGTATGCCAGCGCTTTAGGGTACAGACAACTCTTATCGGATCTATTAGCTATTATAAAACTCAGTTCCCCAGGACTGAAAAATCCAAGATTGTTCTTTTCCTCCAGGGTACGTGTATCCCTATATCCCTATACGTACATATATAAGAAGGTGTAATCAGGCCCCTGCTTTGCTTTGTTCTATGCAGATCACCTTCGACAATAAAGCACACAGTGGCCGTATTAAAATACGCCTAGATAATGACGTTGGCATCCAGGAATGCAGAGACTGGCACGTGTCCGGGTCCAGTAAGTACACGTCTATTTTATAAGACATATAATATCCCTTAGACATCCCAAAGCTCAACCCCATGTAATAAAATAAAGCTGGAACCTCACATTGGTTGACTCCTCTCCAAGGCCCAGAGCGACTGCTGCCTCTCCTGTGCGCACTGACACTGGATGATTGTGTCGGCACGCTCAGTTCCGGTGTTGGCGCGCTCATAGTGTCGGTGTTGGCGCACACACACAACGGTTGTGGGTGTACAAACTTCCAGATGTAGCGAGCGGCGGCCACAGGCAGGTAGGAGCCAGATGTCCGAGCACGCCTGCACTGACGCTACGAGCGTGACGCCGTGATCATCCAGTGTCAGTGCGCAGACATTGTCGGCATTGAACATACTTCTGTAATCTAGCCATTTCCCTAAACACAATTTCTATGATTCAGTCACATTCCAGTGTATTTTTTTTTTTCTCTCCATGCAAATAATAATTTTGTGTTTTGTTGGCCCTTTTTAGTACAGAAGAATACTCACTACATGATGATTTTTGATGCAGTCATAATCGTAACTTGTGTATCTTCCATAAGTCTCTGCATACGATCAGTGGTTCGAGGTATTCACCTTCAGAGGGTAGGTCTTTATGATAATGTCAATCATTTTCCATTTCAGGTTATATCCTATTGAATAAAACAATGGTCACCCTGCATTAAAATACAAAGGTTGCCTTGTTTAGTTTGATAGATACAGTAGTGGTGGCGCTGTTGCATTGTTCTCTATGGGGAAAAAAACTCTCCATGGATGTGGTTAAGAGTGGAACTGCAAGTAGCTTAAAGGGAATTCCGTAAGACTTGCTGCTTAAAATCCGATTTTTATGTTAAATGTATTTTTAAAAAACCTAAAAATAGCAAGATTTCAATCTTTGAATTAAAAAAAAAAAAAAAAAAAAATTGTAAATGTGAAAAAAATTACATGTTCGTAAAGGTTATGTACCTCCAGAAAATTAAATCTTTTTCTGCTAAATTTTGCCAAAGATCCCAAAGTGTTTGTTTATTTCATTTTGGGTATATAAATAACTTTATTTTCTGTAGCACTTAGTTACGAGTCCCTGTCCTTTGTGAGAAATCGCCATCTAGATCCCTTATCTGAGACTGTGGGATAATTTCAGATGAGCCAATAGAAATGAGAAGCAAAGCAGAAAGCTATTTTTATTGGCTACTCTGCAGGGAACAGGGTGTGGGGAGAGCGACTGAGCATGTGTGTCCCCCGGCGCTCGGGTCATTAGGCGGACGTGCTCATTGCTATGCACTATGAACACTAGTTGGTGCTACGCTATGTAAGAAGATGCCAGAACTTATCAGTATATCACTTTTTTTTATCAGCATGTAGATGGGAAACATGATTTGATTTTTTTTTTTTTTAATTTTTTTATGATGCATCATTACACATCCCATCCAGTGTGTAGCAAAACCTGTTTATATCCTTCTTTATCACCCTAAGGAATATGTAGGCTTTGTCCATCAACGTTTCTCCAAGTCGGTGCCCTTATCAGACCAGATGGAGTTTGTCAATGGCTGGTACATCCTAATCATTGTGAGCGATATCCTGTCCATCGTGGGCTCCATTCTCAAGATGGAAATCCAGGCAAAGGTGAGTGTCAGCGCACACTGTACATAGAGAGAGATGTGTGCGGGGTGAAGGATCTACTATGGAAGAATGGCTTTAATTTTTTTATGACTTAAATAGTTCCCAAATACTAATTTTTATAAATTCTGATTGGTTTGGACCCTTCTGCTGCAACCCGCAACAATTCTGCAGGCATTTAACCATTTTTTAGGCTTAAAATTATAGGAAAAACGTTCAAATTCAGACTTCATAATACTGCTGCATAGTGCCAAGATAATAATGCCTTACACTGTTTCCATAATGCTGCCATATTAGATAATATTACCATGCACTGGACACCTACTGCCATTTAGTTCAATGTAATACTGCCTTATACCGTATAGATTCTACTGCTGTATAACAGCATACTGCCCATAATATCCCAACATATAGTGCCTAGATAAAAATGCCTTATACTGTTTACATAATGCTGCCATATTAGATAATACTACCATGTGCTGCACACATAATACTGCCATTTTTAGTTCAAGGTAATACTGCCTTATGCCATATAGATACTACTGCCGTATAACGGCATACTGCCCATAACATCCCATCATATACCGCTTACATAATTCTGCCATATAAGATCATCTAATATGAACAGAGATCTCACTGTCCATGTAGGAGCACTGAAGAGGAACAGAGCAGTGGACACCGGGTTCCTTCTGGTGCAGGATAATGCCCGCCCTCCTGGTACAGTGGGTATCGGGTTCCTCCTGATGCAGGTTAATGCCCAGCATCCTGGTGCAGTGGGCACCGGGTTCCTTCTGGTGCAGGATAATACCCAGCCTCCAGGTGCAGTGGGCACCAGGTTCCTCCTGGTGCACCAGGTTCCTCCTGGTGCAGGATAATGCCCAGCCTCCTGGTGCAGTGGGCACTGGGTTCCTTCTGGTGCAGGATAATGCCCAGCCTCTGGTTCAGTGGACACTGGGTTCCTCCTGGTGCAGGATAATGCCCGGCCTCCTGGTACAGTGGGTATCGGGTTCCTCCTGATGCAGGTTAATGCCCAGCATCCTGGTGCAGTGGGCACCGGGTTCCTTCTGGTGCAGGATAATACCCGGCCTCCTGGTACAGTGGGTATCGGGTTCCTCCTGATGCAGGTTAATGCCCAGCATCCTGGTGCAGTGGACACCGGGTTCCTTCTGGTGCAGGATAATGCCCGCCCTCCTGGTACAGTGGGTATCGGGTTCCTCCTGATGCAGGTTAATGCCCAGCATCCTGGTGCAGTGGGCACCGGGTTCCTTCTGGTGCAGGATAATACCCGGCCTCCAGGTGCAGTGGGCACCAGGTTCCTCCTGGTGCACCAGGTTCCTCCTGGTGCAGGATAATGCCCAGCCTCCTGGTGCAGTGGGCACTGGGTTCCTTCTGGTGCAGGATAATGCCCAGCCTCTGGTTCAGTGGACACTGGGTTCCTCCTGGTGCAGGATAATGCCCAGCCTCCTGGTGCAGTGGGCACTGGGTTCCTTCTGGTGCAGGATAATGCCCAGCCTCCTGGTGCAGTGGGCACTGGGTTCCTCCTGGTGCAGGATAATGCCCGGCCTCCTGGTGCAATGGGCACTGGGTTCCTCCTGGTGCATTGGGCACTGGGTTCCTTCTGGTGCACGATAATGCCCGGCCTCCTGTGGCCAGATTTCTGTTCAGGTTTGGGAAAAGTTTACAGCAATGAATTTCCGCCATTATGCATTTAGTCCAGTTGTTCTGCACTTATTCCACAAACACAAAAAAAGTATTTTCACAGAAATGTCCCATTTAAAATTGAAGAACGTCTTTTTTCCTTTTTATCTGTAAAACCATGATCTCGCCGTATCAGGAAAGCAGCGGATTTTGTACACGTTGTACGATGAGACTGTTAATCACTGACATTACCACCACCACTCGCTGCATGACTTGTTCTATTAGATGTTGTTATCCATTATTCTACCCATCTCCCTGCATCAGCGACTCTAATATCTGTCCATAGTGCCCATTACCAGAATCGCCTCCTCCTGCCACCTGCTCTATAAGCTCATCCTGTCTCACCATTAGATTCATTTCCCTCTGTTGTTCCCTGACCCAATTTTATGTTTGTTTTTTTTTAGACATTTTGTCATTTCAGTTTCTAGCAGCGCTGTTTATTAATGACCATCTGTTCATGTGTTCCCATATCTCCGAAGACACGAGGCAGAGCAACACTGCACTCCCTCTGCTTCTTTACTCTGCTAACCTACACACCATCTACCGCATATATTAAAATGATCAATATTCATATTGCTTGTCAAGGTATATAGTCTGTACCTTAATAATGAGTATATTTCTCTCCAACAGAGTCTGACAAGTTATGACGTGTGCAGTATTCTTCTGGGAACATCGACCATGCTGGTCTGGCTCGGCGTTATTCGCTATTTAGGGTTTTTCCAGAAATACAATGTAAGACGACTGTTCTACCAGATTTACATTTTTGTGCGGTTTTGACAAATTTTGCAAATTTAACAATCTCCTATCTATGGGGGCTGGCAGCCCCTTACCGAAGTCTGATGACTGCAACAAACTTAGATTGGACAGCTTTCATTTTCTGTCCAATACAAAACATGGTGAAGGGGACTTCGCCCTCCCAAAAAAAATAAAAAATCTATGCAAACAGCAATATTTCTAAAATGAATCGCCAAGATCCTTTTTATTTGCATACTTCACAATACAAACTGCCTATATTATTAAATACATTATAGACCTGATGAGGCTGGTGCACTTGGCTTGAAAATCCTCGTCAGATCAGCTGAATAATCATGATGAGCTCTAGCTGGACATTTCAAAATGGTAATTTCAAGTGAGAACATTTCTCATAAAGCACTAATTGTACAGCTATTTTGAAATTGCATTTTTTTCATAGTAAATGCAACAGCCTCATCAGGTCTACCAGATACAGTGGGGCAAAAAAGTATTTAGTCAGTCAGCAATAGTGCAAGTTCCACCACTTAAAAAGATGAGAGGCGTCTGTAATTTACATCATAGGTAGACCTCAACTATGGGAGACAAACTGAGAAAAAAAAATCCAGAAAATCACATTGTCTGTTTTTTTAACAATTTATTTGCATATTATGGTGGAAAATAAGTATTTGGTCAGAAACAAACAATCAAGATTTCTGGCTCTCACAGACCTGTAACTTCTTCTTTAAGAGTCTCCTCTTTCCTCCACTCATTACCTGTAGTAATGGCACCTGTTTAAACTTGTTATCAGTATAAAAAGACACCTGTGCACACCCTCAAACAGTCTGACTCCAAACTCCTCTATGGTGAAGACCAAAGAGCTGTCAAAGGACACCAGAAACAAAATTGTAGCCCTGCACCAGGCTGGGAAGACTGAATCTGCAATAGCCAACCAGCTTGGAGTGAAGAAATCAACAGTGGGAGCAATAATTAGAAAATGGAAGACATACAAGACCACTGATAATCTCCCTCGATCTGGGGCTCCACGCAAAATCCCACCCCGTGGGGTCAGAATGATCACAAGAACGGTGAGCAAAAATCCCAGAACCACGCGGGGGGACCTAATGAGTGAACTGCAGAGAGCTGGGACCAATGTAACAAGGCCTACCATAAGTAACACACTACGCCACCATGGACTCAGATCCTGCAGTGCCAGACGTATCCCACTGCTTAAGCCAGTACATGTCCGGGCCCGTCTGAAGTTTGCTAGAGAGCATTTGGATGATCCAGAGGAGTTTTGGGAGAATGTCCTATGGTCTGATGAAACCAAACTGGAACTGTTTGGTAGAAACACAACTTGTCGTGTTTGGAGGAAAAAGAACACGGAGTTGCATCCATCAAACACCATACCTACTGTAAAGCATGGTGGTGGAAACATCATGCTTTGGGGCTGTTTCTCTGCAAAGGGGCCAGGACGACTGATCCGGGTACATGAAAGAATGAATGGGGCCATGTATCGTGAGATTTTGAGTGCAAACCTTCTCCAATCAGCAAGGGCATTGAAGATGAAACGTGGCTGGGTCTTTCAACATGACAATGATCCAAAGCACACCGCCAGGGCAACGAAGGAGTGGCTTCGTAAGAAACATTTCAAGGTCCTGGAGTGGCCTAGCCAGTCTCCAGATCTCAACCCTATAGAAAACCTTTGCAGGGAGTTGAAAGTCCGTGTTGCCAAGCGAAAAGCCAAAAACATCACTGCTCTAGAGGAGATCTGCATGGAGGAATGGGCCAACATACCAACAACAGTGTGTGGCAACCTTGTGAAGACTTACAGAAAACGTTTTTACCTCTGTCATTGCCAACAAAGGATATATTACAAAGTATTGAGATGAAATTTTGTTTCTGACCAAATACTTATTTTCCACCATAATATGCAAATAAAATGTTAAAAAAACAGACAATGTGATTTTCTGGATTTTTTTTCTCAGTTTGTCTCCCATAGTTGAGGTCTACCTATGATGTAAATTACAGACGCCTCTCATCTTTTTAAGTGGTGGAACTTGCACTATTGCTGACTGACTAAATACTTTTTTGCCCCACTGTATATTTCATAAGGTATGCAGTTTGTATTGTGAATTCTGGTGAGAAGTCACCGAAGTCCAGACATCTGATGGGGCTGGTGCACTTACTTTGAAAATTCACGTCAGAATGGGTTCATAATACTGAAATAAAAGTGCTAATTTTAGTCCAGTTAAAGGATTCATAAAATGCTAATTTTTATTTTAGGAAGAAAAACTTTTGCAATGGATTAAACAACCATTCTAACATAAATATATAATGTAAGCAAAGCAGCCTCATCAGATCTCTGAGGTCTATTTAATAAAATATGTAGCTTGTATTGTGAAATCTGGTGATTGATAAGCTGTAACATATATGTATATGTAATTTTTTATTTTTCAAAACCAGAATTTAGGCTCTTCGTAAAACCTCTCCATTCTAGTATTTGGCTGTCAGATTATATATTCATAAAGCCGTAGATTTCCTCCATTTTGTACAGATCTTGATCCTGACGCTGGGGGCGGCTCTTCCCAATGTGATCCGGTTCTGTTGCTGCGCAGCCATGATCTATCTGGGTTACTGCTTCTGTGGTTGGATTGTACTGGGGCCGTATCACACTAAGGTAATTTTCCTGCAAGTCAGCCCTCGTCCATCCTTTACACTGCATGTCGGTGACCTGTATGCTTCTCCTTCAGTTTAGGTCCCTGAACATGGTCTCCGAGTGTCTGTTCTCCCTCATTAATGGAGATGACATGTTCACCACTTTTTCCATCATGCAGCAGAAAAGTTACTTGGTCTGGTTATTCAGCCGGGTTTATCTTTACTCCTTCATCAGTCTTTTCATCTACATGGTCCTCAGTCTGTTTATTGCCCTCATTACTGACACCTACGAAACCATTAAGGTGGGTGGCATTCGGTGTTCAATTTATATAATGACCTTTAGGCAATTCCCACTTGTTAGAATGGTCTCTTGAGATAATTTGAATACTTTTTTCCTGTAGAGCTTTACCAATAAGATCCCAGACATAGCTGATCTCTATAAGAAAAAGCCAGTCACAACCAACCACTCTGACAGGCTTAGAAGGGGTTGCTTTGGTGACTGAACGATATTAGGGACCGCAATGGGCACTATGCCGACCCCTGCTCACTGCCCATTGTATAAAAGTATAAAAGCATTACCTGACCTTTTTCATTTGCTCCATCATTCTCCTTTTATTGTTCTAGTTACCATTTATTGCCATTTTCTGATTTTAAGATAAAATGGATATATTAGCAAAGCAGGTCAGATAGATTTTCAGAACAGATGAGGATCCTGAATAGAGGATATGGTTATGACAATAGCTTTTCTAAACTGAATACTTTGTTATTCGGATCACACTCCAACTCCGTAAGTCATAAAATGAAGACGTTAGCTAAAGACCTTTCCTTCTAGAAAATGTGCAGCCAATAGGGTGTAACATCAGAATCCATAGCTTGTAGTTCATGCTGATAGGACCTTAATGCATAGCTGGTAATATATATATATATATATATATATATATATATATATATATATATATATATATATATATATATATATATATATATATATATATATATATATATATATATATATATATATATATATTCTCCAAGAGTAAAAGTTTTTTAACCCCTTCATAACATGTGCTGTACATGTACTGCGCATGTCGTGTCCCTCCCTTTAGATGTGGGCTCCGGCACTGAGCCCGCATCTTTCCCGGCACATGTCAGCTGTTTTGAACAGCTGACATGTGCACCTAACAGCCACTGGTGGAATCGGGATCCACCCGCAGCTGTTAACCCATTAAATGCCGCTGTCAATCTCTGACTGCGGCATTTAATGTGATCGCGCCGGAAGTGTCACTAATTCCGCCCATCGGCACCCGTGTCACATGACCGCGGGTCGGCAATGGGTTGGCATGACAAGCCGGGGTCTGCAGAGCAGTCAGCGCCGCTCACTGCAAGTGAGCATTTCTGCTACACACAGGCGATCTGTAGGAAACTATTGACAGTCGCTCAGTTTTCCATTTAAATACGCCCAAGGAAATAAACCAATCATCATCCTTGGGGTATGTTCAGGCTGAGTTTTTGAAGCAGACCTCCTCCATAAACTACTTTAAAAAGTTCTGTAAAGGTTCGTTTTATTCATTTCTATATAAAACGACTCGTTGTTCATACATTGTCGTGTGTGTATGTATGTATGTATGTACAGTATGTATGTGTGTGTATATATTTAATTTTAATTAAATTTAAACCACTTCAGATTTTCCCCCCAAAACGGTTAAAATAAATAACCAAACCATTCTCCAGGCAAAGCTGCTATAGCTTTACAATGGAAAGGCTACAAAAAAAAACACATGAAAGATGCCCGGGCGTTCTTTAGGGTGCTTTGTAAGCTTTTTTTTTTTTTTTTTCCACCAAAAAATTGCCCAGAAAGTGCTAAAAAAAAGTTAATTGTTTTTGTTAAGGATACATAAAAGATAGAGTGGCGGTGTTCAATGAAGCACTTTCTGCTTATTTAAAAAAAAAAAAAAAAAAGTCACTTTTGACTGCCAGAAAAGAACCATAATATGAACATATCCTAAAATGATTATTTCCATGACAGATCTATAGGGATCCACAACCAAATGTACAGTGTAGATCTGTAAAATTTGTGTCTATCTATTTGGAACTTTCATCTTTTCACATAAAATCCATTACATAATGAGATTTTCATTTTGATGTTCCTTAGAATTACCAAAAAGATGGCTTTCCGCAGTCAGAGCTTCACGCTTTTGTGTCGGAATGTAAGGATTTACCAACTTCCGGACGTTACAGAGAAGTGGAGGACATGTCTGCGTCGCTGCTGTGTTGCTGTGAACGGTGAGGGTCCATTAGATTTATTGCAAGGGGGGGTGAGCTGAGCCTGCAGCATACCTGGCGGATACTGGCTGGGTTATACAGCCGTCATCTGCCCGTTACAGCAATAACTGGAACAGACCCTGTTTGCTGCTTAACCGTGTAAATGCCACAGTAATTATTTGCGGTTGGAAAATAATGGCCACCCCATGGGAACTACTGTAGGCTTCCATGGCTGTCATCCTGCCTTCTCTCTCCGAGCTTCATAAGAGAACATCGATATAGATTATATATATATATGATTCTAACGCATCGGGCATTCTAGAGTATGTATGTATGTACGTCGCGCTTAGCACAGCCACGTAGTATATAACACAGCCCACGCAGTATATAACACAGCCCACGTAGCATATAGCACAGCCACGTAGTATATAGCACAGCCCACGTAATATATAGCACAGCCTACGCAGTATATAGCACAGCCCACGTAACAGATAGCCACGTAGTATAGCAGCCACGTAGTATATAACACGGGCCACGTAGTATATAACACTGCCCACACAGTATATAAGACTGCCCACGCAGTGTATAGCACAGCCCACGCAGTGTATAGCACAGCCCACGCAGTGTATAGCACAGCCCACGCAGTGTATAGCACAGCCCACGTAACAGACAGCCACGTAGTATGACAGCCACGTAGTATATAGCAGCCACGTAGTATATAACACGGGCCACGTAGTATATAACACGGGCCACGTAGTATATAGCACGGCCCACACAGTATATAGCACGGCCCACACAGTATATAGAACGGGCCACGTAACAGACAGCCACGTAGTATAGCAGCCACGTAGTATATAACACGGCCCACGCAGCGTATAGCACGGCCCACGCAGCGTATAGCACGGCTCACGCAGCGTATAGCACGGCCCACGCAGCGTATAGCACGGCCCACGCAGCGTATAGCACGGCCCACGCAGCGTATAGCACGGCCCACGCAGCGTATAGCACGGCCCACGCAGCGTATAGCACGGCCCACGCAGCGTATAGCACGGCCCACGCAGCGTATAGCACGGCCCACGCAGCGTATAGCACGGCCCACGCAGCGTATAGCACGGCCCACGCAGCGTATAGCACGGCCCACGCAGCGTATAGCACGGCCCACGCAGCGTATAGCACGGCCCACGCAGCGTATAGCACGGCCCACGCAGCGTATAGCACAGCCTTAGATAGACAAGAAAGCGGGCACCACTAGTACAGATTAATTATCACACCTGGGGGTGCTACCCTTACGCCCTTAAGGAGTAAAAGAGGAGCGGGAAAGGCTGCCGTGGACGCCGGAAGGTGAGAATATAATGATTTTTTATTATTATTATTATTATTATTTTTAACATTATATGTTTTTACTATTGATGCTGCATAGGCAGCATCAATAGTAAAATGTTGGTCACACTTATAGGGTTAATGGCAGCGTTAAAGGATTGCGTTATGCCGCAGTGTAACGCAGTCTGTTTAACGGACTGCTAAAACGCTATGTGGGCGCTGACTGGAGGGGAGTAGGGAGGGGCCAATTCGCGGCCGGACTGTGCCTGTCGCTGATTGGTCGCGGCCGGCTGGGCGCGCCCAATCAGCGACGCGGGATTTCCGTGACAGACAGACAAACAGAAGGAAGTGGACCTTATACAATTATTTATTTATATATATATATATATATATCTCTCATACAAAGCAAGCAGACAACACAAGTTCAAGTCCCTGAAAGGAGCTACAATCTATAGAAATCAATTAACAAATATTAAGATAAAAAATCAAAAAAAGTTTGAAGCATCCCCATTTCTCCCTTTTTTTTAAATAATATAAATATATACATATTTGGTATAGGAAGGATTGGCGCTTTGCCTGAAAATAAAGTAGATCTCTTTGATTCTGATTCCCAGACAAACCCTTAATATAACACCTGTCTATCTTTTTTTTCTTTTTGCTTTATCTGTGCAGGTAGTAATAATTCCGAAGATGAAGATTTTTTTCCACCTCCATCTGTAGGATATCTCTAGATACAAGCTCTGAAAAATCTATTAAAGGGAACTTTTAACCCCGAAGTGCGTCCTAATGAGAGGAGCTGCTACAACTTTCTCAGAACAGAAGATTTGGGACATAAAGTGGAGGCAGGGGACTTCCAGGGATTTTTCCAGATTTCCTTATCCATCATTGTCCCATTGAAGGATGCTACAGTCAGTCTCTGAGAAACCTGAAATGGCTGATACCAGAGAATGATAGCTTGTATTCAACTGCACAACAAATAGACTCTTAAGTTTGGTGTCCCTGGTCTCAGCGCACCGTTTCCAATGGGCATTGTTGCTATCTGTTGTGTATGCGCTGTTTCCTGTCCGAGGATCAAATGGGATTGTGTGGCGTGTGTACAGTATGGCGGCATAAACTCTTCTAAGGTGGAGTCCTCGGCAATACCTGTCACACGATCCTCCATTTTCTGCCTGTGTCTCTTATTGAGAAATTCAGAATAATGGGGATCTTTATTAGTAGTGATGCCAAGTCAAGGTGGACAAACGTGGCACAAATGGCACCAAATTTATCTCAATGATGCAACTCATCGGTCATGTTAGACGCACTTATACCGCCTCATGTACATCTGTCTATGCCGATAATTTCCGTAAGAAGTATGGTGTATCCTGTAATTATACAAGTTTCTCTTGAAAGTTTTCAAAACCGTTGAGGTCGGTGTAACACGTCAAAAAGCACATATTAAATTTGGCGCATGACTTTTAAGTTTTTGGTTTTTTGGAGTTTTTTTTACATGCTTTCTGCTTAGTAAAAGTGTTTAGGTATCCCGCGTATAGGTTGTAGCCACATGAGTGATACGTACTCTGCGCACAAGACTGTGCATGGCAGATCCAGGAGGATCGCGGTCTTATGATAGACATGTACAATAATCTGTGGCTATAGTACTTTTTTTTTTTACATTGGTGCAAGGTAGCTGAAAGATGCGCCAAATTCATTTTAAAAAAGCGCATACCTCTTAGTGAATTTTTGGAGCGTTCTTCTCCATAGCCGCGATGAATCAACCTCCGTGAGTTGAAGGAAAAACAGAAGAAAAAAATTCCCTAAAAAAAATAAAAAAAAGTGGCTGCTCTTTCCCAAAAACAGCCGCACGCCGGTTCACAGGTTGTATCATTTTATTACAGCCTAGACCCATTCACTCATTTTTCCAAAGCGTTTGATACCGTGCCGCACAAGAGGTTGGTACACAAAATGAGAATGCTTGGTCTGGGGGAAAATGTGTGTAAATGGGTTAGTAACTGGCTTAGTGATAGAAAGCAGAGGGTGGTTATAAATGGTATAGTCTCTAACTGGGTCGCTGTGACCAGTGGGGTACCGCAGGGGTCAGTATTGGGACCTGTTCTCTTCAACATATTCATTAATGATCTGGTAGAAGGTTTACACAGTAAAATATCGATATTTGCAGATGATACAAAACTATGTAAAGCAGTTAATACAGGAGAAGATAGTATTCTGCTACAGATGGATCTGGATAAGTTGGAAACTTGGGCTGAAAGGTGGCAGATGAGGTTTAACAATGATAAATGTAAGGTTATACACATGGGAAGAAGGAATCAATGTCACCATTACACACTGAACGGGAAACCACTGGGTAAATCTGACAGGGAGAAGGACTTGGGGATCCTAGTTAATGATAAACTTACCTGGAGCCGCCAGTGCCAGGCAGCAGCTGCCAAGGCAAACAGGATTATGGGGTGCATTAAAAGGGGTCTGGATACACATGATGAGAGCATTATACTGCCTCTGTACAAATCCCTAGTTAGACCGCACATGGAGTACTGTGTCCAGTTTTGGGCACCGGTGCTCAGGAAGGATATAATGGAACTAGAGAGAGTACAAAGGAGGGCAACTAAATTAATAAAGGGGATGAGAGAACTACAATACCCAGATAGATTAGCGAAATTAGGATTATTTAGTCTAGAAAACAGACGACTGAGGGGCGATCTAATAACCATGTATAAGTATATAAGGGGACAATACAAATATCTCGCTGAGGATCTGTTTATACCAAGGAAGGTGACGGGCACAAGGGGGCATTCTTTGCGTCTGGAGGAGAGAAGGTTTTTCCACCAACATAGAAGAGGATTCTTTACTGTTAGGGCAGTGAGAATCTGGAATTGCTTGCCTGAGGAGGTGGTGATGGCGAACTCAGTCGAGGGGTTCAAGAGAGGCCTGGATGTCTTCCTGGAGCAGAACAATATTGTATCATACAATTAGGTTCTGTAGAAGGACGTAGATCTGGGGATTTATTATGATGGAATATAGGCTGAACTGGATGGACAAATGTCTTTTTTCGGCCTTACTAACTATGTTACTATGTTACTTAATTAGAACCAAACTGCAAAATATTGGCAATAGGTAGTCTGAAATTACAGACATTCCCTAAGGTTTAGTTACAGGGGTTCTCCGCTTTCCCTTGACAGTAAAAAAGATCATGAAGAGCTCCCTTCTCTTCCGATACTAGGACTAACCAGTGATTTACTGTTGTGTGTGGAACTGTTCAATTTCCATGCAGCACCCCCACAGGGGAAATTGGGCGTTACATGAAACCAGTTCATATTTATAGGTTGCCAGGACAGGACCAGTCCTCCAGAACAAGAGATGCTACACTATGGCCAAAGATGAGAATCAGAAACTAAGGACCCCTCACTGTTAGTTAAGAATTCACAAATTGGGTGTAAGAAAGTGGGTTTTCAAAACTGGAAAACCCACACCCTCGTCAGCATTACCGGACCGAGCCTCTGATTACAAATGGACTTTTTTTTTCCTAGACTTAAAATGAGGCTCACATACCAAAAAAAAGTAAGGGGCACCCTACTACTTAGTGCTGACTGCTGTTAGCCAACCAAACTTATCAAGACCTCAAAAGTTTTTAGTGGATAGCCCCCTTTAAGGCATTTAAGGACGAGTATATCGCTCTATGGTAGACAGATGTTTGTGGGTGCCGTATGATGCTTTAGGAATAGCAACACCCCCAACCTCCCTTGCAAAACAGCTGACATGGCTGCCGACAGAGGGGCCCCCCTTGATATCAGCTCGACAGCACTGTCCCATCTACCTGTCCCTGATTTCCAGACTTGCCCCTGGTCCCCCAAATCAAAATCAGGGCTCGTTCAGACGACGAGTGTCTAATTGGTCCATATGCTGTCCATGGGCGTCACTGACCCATGATTTCCAAAGCATGCACTAGTTTAGTCTGTTTTGATGAATTTACCAAAAAATTAAATATTCTACAGCACAAATTAAAAAAAAAAATAGAAAAAGTGACTTAAAAAAATTTGAGTAATGACTCCAGGCCTAAATCCCTTGCTTTCCTTCACACAGCCAAAAAAGTTAACGACTGCAAAATGAGAAAATTGATTTGAAAATTTATATTGCTTTATTTGCCAATATCCATTTCTTTTTTCTACATCTAAGGCCTCATTCAGATGTCTGATTTTTGCGTATGAGGGACATTCTATGGGACCATTCCAATTTTGATCGGAAGGCTGAATCAAAATTGGCAAGTCAATGGGTCCACGAAAAGAATCGGACCACATTCGCATGACATCCAAGGGCTGTCTGATTTTTCACATACTGTCAGAATGGAGACATTTTCTCCACATGCAAGAAAATCGGATAACAATCGAACCACACTCTGATCAGAATAATCAGTCCAATTTCTTGGACGTCTGAATTAGGCCTAATATGGGGCAATGTAAGCAATTGCTAATGTTATTTTCACACACATTGTGTAGGTTCGATATCTGACATTTGTGTGGTTTATATTTAACGGCCTTCGGCTCAACCTCGAATCATGGCCACTTGATAGATGAACGATCTGTCGGAAGATCGATCTTGTGCAAGGCCAGATAGGTCCACCAGGGTCTTCTCCGCAGTTCTCTTCGCCTTGATGTCCTTCTACAGTGATTGCACTCTTCATATGATGTGTCCAAAGTAGGCAAGTCATAGCTTGGTGATCTTTGCTTTGGGGGACATGTCTAGCTTGATCTGTTTGTTCTTCTTGCCATCCATAGTATTGATGACATCCTTCTCCAGCACCACATTTTGAAGGCGTCGATTCTTTTTGTGTCATTTTTTTATCGTCCAGGTTTTGCATCCATATGTTACCACCGATGAGACCAGGGCCGGACTGTCCATCTGGCAATTCTGGCAAATGCCAGAAGGGCCTGTCTGCTCATGGGCTGCCTTGTCTGTTACTTTGATACCAGAATCGGTGTTCTCAAGACACCCATACTGTTAAGAGTTGTGAAGAAGCACAAAGTTGCTGACTCCGTCACTTACCCCAGCAGGCCACGGGTATCATGTGAAATATTGGTCTTGTAGTAAGTCTTGCTTTCCTCCATCCAGGGTAATATTAGTAATACAGGTCCTTCTCAAAAAATTAGCATATAGTGTTAAATTTCATTATTTACCATAATGTAATGATTACAATTAAACTTTCATATATTATAGATTCATTATCCACCAACTGAAATTTGTCAGGTCTTTTATTGTTTTAATACTGATGATTTTGGCATACAACTCCTGATAACCCAAAAAACCTGTCTCAATAAATTATCATATCAAGAAAAGGTTCTCTAAACGACCTATTACCCTAATCTTCTGAATCAACTAATTAACTCTAAACACATGCAAAAGATACCTGAGGCTTTTATAAACTCCCTGCCTGGTTCATTACTCAAAACCCCCATCATGGGTAAGACTAGCGACCTGACAGATGTCAAGAAGGCCATCATTGACACCCTCAAGCAAGAGGGTAAGACCCAGAAAGAAATTTCTCAACAAATAGGCTGTTCCCAGAGTGCTGTATCAAGGCACCTCAATGGTAAGTCTGTTGGAAGGAAACAATGTGGCAGAAAACGCTGTACAACGAGAAGAGGAGACCGGACCCTGAGGAAGATTGTGGAGAAGGACCGATTCCAGACCTTGGGGAACCTGAGGAAGCAGTGGACTGAGTCTGGTGTGGAAACATCCAGAGCCACCGTGCACAGGCGTGTGCAGGAAATGGGCTACAGGTGCCGCATTCCCCAGGTAAAGCCACTTTTGAACCATAAACAGCGGCAGAGGCGCCTGACCTGGGCTACAGAGAAGCAGCACTGGACTGTTGCTAAGTGGTCCCAAGTACTTTTTTCTGATGAAAGCAAATTTTGCATGTCATTCGGAAATCAAGGTGCCAGAGTCTGGAGGAAGACTGGGGAGAAGGAAATGCCAAAATGCCTGAAGTCCAGTGTCAAGTACCCACAGTCAGTGATGGTGTGGGGTGCCATGTCAGCTGCTGGTGTTGGTCCACTGTGTTTCATCAAGGGCAGGGTCAATGCAGCTAGCTATCAGGAGATTTTGGAGCACTTCATGCTTCCATCGGCTGAAATGCTTTATGGAGATGAAGATTTCATTTTTCAGCACGACCTGGCACCTGCTCACAGTGCCAAAACCACTGGTAAATGGTTTACTGACCATGGTATTACTGTGCTCAATTGGCCTGCCAACTCTCCTGACCTGAACCCCATAGAGAATCTGTGGGATATTGTGAAGAGAAAGTTGAGAGACGCAAGACCCAACACTCTGGATGAGCTTAAGGCCGCTATTGAAGCATCCTGGGCCTCCATAACATCTCAGCAGTGTCACAGGCTGATTGCCTCCATGCCACGCCGCATTGAAGCAGTCATTTCTGCCAAAGGATTCCCGACCAAGTATTGAGTGCATAACTGAACATTATTATTTGATGGTTTTTTTGTTTGTTATTAAAAAACACTTTTATTTGATTGGATGGGTGAAATATGGTAATTTATTGAGACAGGTTTTTTGGGTTATCAGGAGTTGTATGCCAAAATCATCAGTATTAAAACAATAAAAGACGTGACAAATTTCAGTTGGTGGATAATGAATCTATAATATATGAAAGTTTAATTGTAATCATTACATTATGGTAAATAATGAAATTTAACACTATATGCTAATTTTTTGAGAAGGACCTGTATATCTCCATCTGGTGCTCTGGGGCGGGGACACCATGGGTCTGTGTGATTTCAAATGCCAGGGCTGAATTTCAGCCCCAGTCCGTGCCTGGATGAGACCAAACTATGTATGAGCCGTGCCTTCATCACCAGTGAATTGTGTACTGAGCATGTTAATTCCACCATCCTGTAGTCACCACTAGGGGGCGTTCGCTTCCCACAAATTTAGAGTGAGGTCCTACAAAGCAGCCAAAAATCTTCATGCTCCTATAAGTCAACGCGGTTTTACAAATGGCTTGTGGTTTTAACATTAAGAATCAGCAAGTATTTTCCATGTCATTTTTAACAATCCATATGGAAACCCCGTGACCTTCAGGACTCTGGAGGCTTTCGGTGGAACCACATCCACGTGGCTTTTTGGTACATGAATCTTTTGTCTCAAACTATGGCTGTACACCGATAACAGACGCAGTTTAGACAAGCGTATGCAAAATCGTCTACTTTTCATCCAGAAAGAAAAATACACGGACTATTTTTTTATTTACATGCAAGCCACATCAACACAATGGAATCTGCTTGTGAAAAAAAAAAAACATTGCAGCATGCACTAGTTCCCTTCGTAAAGTGGATGAGACTCGCCCGTATAAGTCTATGGTTGTGAAAAAGAAATCGGATGCCATATGGAGCTGCAGGATAGCGTCCAATATTTAGAGCTGCATTGCAATTCTGTAATATAGGAAACTAAATGATTAATGGCTGATGCTGTAAAAAGGTTGTACATTAATGACCAGTGAGAAAAAAGTCGTCCCACTTTTCTGGATGAAACTCTGAACCATTTTTTATACACTCGTTGTCTGAAGCTACTCTTAACGGCTCGCACTCATCAGCGTAAAAATGAATCGCACCGATGTTGTTCCTGAAAAGTAGGACGAGTTTCGGGTCAGAAAAAAAAAATCGGATTGTACTATCAAATAGCATCCGTATGACATCCATAGACAATGCATTTTTAACATTAGATTTGACATACTGTCATTCTCTGTCATTTAAAGCTAGTTTTCCAACTGATAAAGCAATCTTATATATAGAAATAGATAGAAGAAGATAGATGTCCTGTAGATATTTAATGTGACAAACCCTACATATAATAAAGGGTGCTAGTTATTGCCTTTCATGCGGCACTAAAGGATGTTTAACCTTTTAAAATATATTTTTTTTTTTTACAAAAAATGGCGTAGGATCCCCCTTATTTGTATTACCTAGCTGAGGGAAACCAGACAGCTGTGGGCTGGTGTTATTATTTTGCGAAGGGGCCATTATCTATTTATCTTCCCAAATTATTAATAACGGTTCTCAGCTGTCTGTGTAGCTTTTACTGGTTATGAAAAAGGGGGACCCTCCCAAAAAATGACATGAGGTCTTCCCTATTTTCAATAGTAAAGCATGACACTGCTGGATAAAGTGTTCACGTAGGGTCCAAAATTTTTAATAACCAGCAAAGGTTAAGCAGACAGCTGCTCGCTGATATTAATAGGCTGGGAAGGCCCCCAGTTACCCTAGAAATGGCACATCCTTTATACGTGCCATTCTGGCGCTTAGGGCTCATACTCTCCTGCGAGAAACTCAGATGAGTCTCGCACGTCAATACCCGGCACTCAGATCAGATCGTGCGGCCACATAGGAATACATGCAGCCGCACACTCCGCTCCTGAGTGCCGGGTATTGACGTGCGAGACTCGTCCTAGTTTCTCGCAGATGAGTATGAGCCTTTCGCCACAGCTCTTCCCATTTGCACTCATACATTTTCAAGTGGAGTTTTGGGTTTGATGTCAGCAGTTTTAGGTCCGCTGACATCCAGCCCAGATGTTAGTAATGGAGAGGGGTCTATAAGACACCCCCCATTACCAACCTTGTAAGTTTTTAAGCATTCATTAAAATCTAAATAAATATAAAAAAACAAAGTAATCCTTACCTGTCCGCAGATAATCAATAAAGATGATGTCTCACGATGAACCCTAGCTCTGCTACATTCGGGTGGTGTCTTGAGCGGTGACATGATGCGACCACTCATCATGCCAGCCAGAACACACAGTAGCGTGAGAACGTGCCTGCAGTGACAAGCGGTGACATAAGTAAGATGACCGGAGTTCAGCGGTTATGAGTATGAACCCTAATACTGAGATAGCAATACATAAAAACTGTAATACTAAGGCAAAGTTCACACACACTGCAAGTTCACACAGTCTGTGTGGAGAAAAGTGCAGCATGAGATAGATGAGACGTCTCCATAGAGGCCAATTTCAACTGTCCATATGGCACCTATTTTAAATGAATCTATTAAAAAGATTATTAGGCCTTTTATTTTATTAATTTCTTTATTTCATTGTGGATGTAAGAAATGGATGTTAAACCCAGATATCTGGAATTAAAAATATATTTTTATAGATGAAAAACAGCCAATTCTCCATACACTCATATGAACTTATCCTTAAAAAACCCTATTCATATTTGAGATCAACATATTTCTACAAAACTGCAGTATAAAGGTGACCGCTGTCACGCATAACGATTTCATTAACGATATCGTTGCTACGTCACAAAAAGCAACGATATCGTAAACGATATCGTTATGTGTGACGGTACCTTTAGCCATTAAAAGGTATCAATCACTGAGGACTCTCACGTCTCAATAATTATCTATCTACTGGCTAACACGGTACAAAGATATGTATCTTTCCTGAAACTTTTAGGGAAGTTCAAAATGAGGAATCATCCAGAAACCCAAAACTCCACTGATAAAAGTAAAAGCAACAAAAAAAACACAGCGAACACATGAAATACACTTTTAAAAAAAACACAAATTAATAGAAGAATTAGGTGCAAATTAAAAATAGGCAAAAATACCCCAAAAACTAGCAAAGAAAAGGTGAAAAATACAGTAAGGAATCAGGCTCTATGGCTTTTCAGAGGAAAAACACAGTTGGAAGTGCGGCTCGGGAGGAGGCGACTTGTCTTAGATTTAGTCTATGTGCACACGATGCGGATTTTGCTGCGGATCCGCAGCATTTCCACAGCTGCGGGTCTGCAGCGGTTTCCCATGAGTTTACAGTACAATGTAAACCTATGGGAAATGAAAACCGCAGTGCACATGCTGCGGGGAAAAACACGTGGAAACGCAGCGGTTTTCATTCCGCAGGATGTCAATACTTTGTGCGGATTCCGCTGCGGGTTTACATCTGCTCCAATAGAAAACTGCAGGTGTAAACCCGCAGTAGAAACCGCGATAAATCCGCAGTAAAAAACGCAGTGGTTTTGAACTGTGGTTTTTCAAAATCTGCTGTGGAAAAATCCGC
Source organism: Ranitomeya imitator (assembly GCF_032444005.1). NCBI lineage: Eukaryota > Metazoa > Chordata > Amphibia > Anura > Dendrobatidae > Ranitomeya > Ranitomeya imitator. The sequence continues at coordinate 178,942,292 of NC_091289.1, forward strand.
AGTCCTCCAGGATACGTGTGCACATACCCTTAGGTTTCCACAGGATTCTCCCTGCCGGCTCAGATTAATAGGCCTTTCCTTATGTGTGTGTATAGTAAGACACCTGTCAGTCTAGTTGAGCGGGCAGGGAGAGGTCTACGGGGACCGGCCTCTTGGACTAGTCCCCGTGTTTCCAAATATGCAGGAGCCGCTGTGATCCATAATGCACTTAGTTATGGCAGTGTGAATCATCCTACCCGATCCCCTCTAGACACCTGGAGTGTTTGAGTGTGGGATACACTTGAAAAAGACCTTTGCATGGATCTATATATATATATATATGCAGAGGAGATGGGCCGCAGGGTCAGCCATTTTAATTGGCTACTTAGCTCTGCAAAGTGAGATTCAGTGAGCAGCGTTGCCTATAGCAACCAGTCTACATTCAATGAGATCACTGCTCTAATCTACGGTGACGAAATTAAACTCAGAATCTGATTGGTCTACCAGAATTTCAGTTGCTACGGACAACGTCTCTACAACATGGCTGCCATAATATATCGCCATTAGGCCTATGGCTGAACATGACATATAGAAACCTCTGTGCAGCTGACAAATTCATTAGTACAGCGGATAAGCGTTGTCAGTAAGGATTACAGCCTAGGCCGCATGAAAATCTCTAATCATTACAGTGACACGCATATAATGGACTTAGCTGCAGCAATGCTCCTGGGGGGCTTCTTGGGGGACATAAACGATTCTCTGACCCTACAGTGTGAAACTGCAGCTGATATAAATGACAAAAATAAAGCCCCTGAATTAAGCAGTTCAAGCGACAAGGAACGCCAATAAAGCCCCCCTGCTGTGCTTTCCCCCACAACGAGTCATGAGGGGCTTGCCGGGCCAAAGCGCATCCTGTGAAATTATCCCGGCATCTCCTAAATATCTTAATGTTTCACGTCACGCTTCTAGTATAACTTGTGGCTTAGGATACGGTTGATAAGCAGCGAGAAAACAAAATAGGGTTAACGTTATAGTAGGACCCCCTGGTATCTTCTGTGATCGGAGACCACACTCCGTTTTCTCATAATTTTTCATATTTCAAAAGTGAGAATTAAAGGTTTTTTTTGCAAATATGTCACACATCCCCTTTAACAAAAAATATGGGTGCAGTTTAGGGCAAAAACAGAAATAATTTACATTATGCATATGATGGATGGGTTGTTGCTAGGTGACCATGTTTACGTCTGCGACAGAATGAGGTAATGAGGAAATAATTAGGGACATGAGGCCGGAGGGTCCACCTTTCCTAAATGTGGATGTGATGTCATACGGATGAATGGCCGTTATTGTCATGCGGATGAAAGGCCATTTTCACAGGGTCTCCATGACCTGTCAGATCCCTGAACACACAGGATGTTATAACGCTGCACCGATTACCATGTGATTGATTTGTGTGGACTCATCACAGGTGGCACATTAGACCTATCCTGCCAAAATCCCACAGGTATCACAGTCACGTCTGTCACATTGGTATAAATCACATTCCAGCACAAACAAAATGGCCGCCACTGAAAACACAAAATCATGAAAGATGACTCAACCTAATTATTATGCACCAATATAGTCGTGGAGTATCCTCCATCACTGCAGAATTTGTAGATCCGGACTCGGGGAAAAGCGATATGGCTGCTAAAACATTACCCAAAATGGAATCATGCAAATTTCTTAGGCCATGTTCACACAGAGTTTTTTAAACATTCAAGAACAAAGGGTTTTTCAAGTGTAAAACATTCATTTTTGGGGGGGAGTGTTTGTGGAGGATTCTTTACTTAACTTCACACAGTAAACATTTTTTTTCATCATTAAAAACCACAGAGTCTTGGCAGGAAAAACCCAAATACATTACGTACGCTTCTTTTGCTTTTTTATGCGTTTTTGATTAGTTTTTTTTTATGTATTCAACTAAATGGGTAAAAAAAAAAAATGCAGCAACAACGATGAAAGAATTGACATATTGCGGTTTTAAAAAAGCACCAGCTCAAAAAACGGAAGGAAAAAAAAAACGCACCGAGTGAATGGGATTTTAGAAATCTCATTTATTTTGCTGCTACTGTAAAATGTAGTTTTTTCTGTGCAAAAAAAACTCTTTCACGCCGCAGCCTTTTTTCGTTTTTGCGTTTCTGTTTTTCGCTCACCTTCTTCCCAGAGCCATGACCTTTTTATTTTTCCATCAATATGGCAATATGGAAGGGCTTGCTTTTTGCAGGACGAGTTGTACTTTTGAATGACACCATCGGTTTTACCATGTTGTGTACTCAAAAACGGGAAAAAATTCCCCAAAAAGCGCAATTCCACAGCTGTTTTTTAGATTTTTTTTTTTTTTTATATAAAGCAGCTACATTTTATATAAAGTTCGGTGCAATATTATCTATTGTTATCTGTATATGGGCAGTTATAAACCCCATCTACAGACTCCAGGGGCCCCAGGCTCCCTGCCTCATCCCGGGGGTCCATTACATAGAAACAATGCGTCCATTGTTGGTGCAATCACTGTGTGACTTTCACTCACTAGAGCAAACAAGATTGTGCCTCTTCTACCCCATCCCTGCTGGGAGACCAGGATCAGTCTTTGTGTCGCCCTCATTTACAGGCCCTACACCTTCACTGGGCCTGTAATAAACACTGACAGGTCACCTATAATGCCCCCTGCCCTCACACCTGATAATGAGGATTAGATAATCCACCTGAACACTTTGTATCCAACCCTTCCTGATATGAGGCTCAATGTCCTGACTGATCCCAACAATGGGGGTAAACACTGACAGATACTCTCATCTATAGCACTTCTCAGGTTGTTCACATAAAGTGACTGACAGCAATTTATATAAATCCTATCTGTTCATAGGAAAGCTGGGTGACCACCGACGTGAATGGGAAGTTCACAACAAGAGAACGGTGTGTGACAAGTTATAGTATCAGCTCTATTATTTTACATATAGCATTGACTCCAAGTGGACATAACATCTTCTGCTGCTGAGCTTTATATGTAACATCTGCTACTGCAGTGGTTTATATGTAACATCCACTGCTGAACTTTATATGTAACATCTGCTACTGCAGTGGTTTATATCTAAGATCTGCTGCTGAACTTTATATGTAACATCTGCTGCTGCGGTGCTTTATATGTAACATCTGCTGCTGCAATGCTTTATATGTAACATCTGCTGCTGCGGTGCTTTATATGTAACATCTGCTGCTGCGGTGCTTTATATGTAACATCTGCTGCTGCAGTGCTTTATATGTAACATCTGCTGCTGCAATGCTTTATATGTAACATCTGCTGCTGCGGTTCTTTATATGTAACATCTGCTGCTGCGGTGCTTTATATGTAACATCTGCTACTGCAGTGCTTTATATGTAACATCTGCTGCTGCAGTGCTTTATATGTAACATCTGCTGCTGCAATGCTTTATATGTAACATCTGCTGCTGCGGTGCTTTATATGTAACATCTGCTGCTGCAGTCCTTTATATGTAACATCCGCTGCTGAACTTTACATGTAATACCGGCTGTTTAAGTGCCTTATATGTAAGATCTGCTGCTACAGTGCTTTATATTTAAGATCTGCTGCTGCGGTGCTTTATATGTAACATCCGCTGCTGCAGTGCTTTATATGTAACATCCACTGCTGAACTTTACATGTAATACCTGCTGTTTAAGTGCCTTATATTTAAGATCTGCAGCTGTAGCGCTTTATATTTAAGATCTGCTGCTGCAGGGCTTAAGGCTATGTGCACACGTAGGAAAGGTGGTGCAGAATTTTCTGCACAAAATCCCCATCTCCTGGCAGAATCCGCAGCTGCGGATTTGCCGCGATTTTTGTGCGGATTTTGTGCGGATTTGCTGCACAATTGATGTGGATTTTGTGCGAATTTTATGCAGATTTTGCCACTGCAGATTTCTATCATGGAGGGGTGCAGAAACGCTGCAGATCTGCACAAAAGAAGTGACACACTTCTTTGAAATCCGCAACAATTCCGCACTGATTTTCCCGCACCATCTGCACAATTTTTTTTTTACCCATTGATTTACATGGTACTGTAAATCACAGTGCGGAAAAATCCATTGCGGATCCGCAACAAATCCGCATCCTGTCCACATAGTCTAAGATCTGCTGCTGCACTGCTCTATATGTAAGATCTTCTGCTGCGGTGCTTTATACGTAAGATCTTCTGCCGCAGTGCTTTATATGTAACATCTGCTGCTGCGGTGCTTTATAGACCTTTCTGATGATCTTTTTAATCATAGACCTGAAACAGGGACAAGGGGGCATCCTCTACATTTGGAGGAAAAAAGGTTTAAGCGTAATAACAGACGCGGATTCTTTACTGTAAAAGTACCGTTACACTAAACGATTTACCAACTATCACGACCAGCGATACGACCTGGCCGTGATCGTTGGTAAGTTGTTGTGTGGTCGCTGGGGAGCTGTCACACAGACAGCTCTCCAGCGACCAACGATCAGGGGAAAGACTTCGGCATCGTTGAAACTGTCTTCGGGTAACCAGAGTAAACATCGGGTTACTAAGTGCAGGGCCGCGCTTAGTAACCCGATATTTACCCTGGTTACTAGGGTTGAGCGACTTTTACTTTTTTAGGGTCGAGTCAGGTTTCGCGAAACCCGACTATCTCTAAAGTCGAGTCGAGTGAAATCGGCCGATTATGGCCCCTAAGACCTATGTCATCACTCTGCCCACGCTCCTTCATTGGCTGAAAAAATGGCCCCAAGCGCGTCATACGAAACGCGACTTTGGTGCGAAAGTCGCGTACCGCATGGCCGACCCCACACAGGGATCGGGTCGGGTTTCATGAAACCCGACTTTGCCAAAAGTCGGCGACTTTTGAAAATAAACGATCCGTTTCGCTCAACCCTACTGGTTACCATTGTAAAAGTAAAAAAAAAAAAACACTACATACTCACATTCTGATGTCTGTCACGTCCCCCGGCGTCCACAGGGTTAAAACTGCTTTCGGCGGGAGCGCTGCTAATGCACACGCTCCGGCCGACAGCTTCCCTACACTGACTGTGTCAGTGCCGGCCGTAAAGCAGAGCACAGCGGTGACGTCACCGCTGTTACTGCCGGCGCTGACACAGTCAGTGCAAGGAAGCTGTCGGCCGGAGCGCGTGCATTAGCAGCGCACCTGCCGAAAGCAGTTTTAACCCTGTGGACGCCAGGGGACGTGACAGACATCGGAATGTGAGTATGTACTGTTTTTGTTTTTTTTTACTTTTACAATGGTAACCAGGGTAAATATCGGGTTACTAAGCGCGGCCCTGTGCTTAGTAACCCGATACTTACCCTGGTTACAAGTGAACACATCGCTGGATCGGCGTCACACACGCCGATCCAGCGATGACAGCGGGTGATCAGCGACCAAAAAAAGGTCCTGATCATTCCCCAGCGACCAACGATCTCCCAGCAGGGGCCTGATTGTTGGTCGCTGTCACACATAACGAGATCGTTAGCGGGATCGTTGCTACGTCACAAAAAGCGTGACGTAGCAACAATATCCTTAACGATATCGTTATGTGTGAAGGTACCTTAAGAGCAGTGAGACTATGGAACTCTCTGCCGTATAATGTTGTAATGAGTGATTCATTACTTAAATTTAAGAGGGGACTGGATACATTTCTGGAAAAGTATAATGTTACAGGGTATATACACTAGATTCCTTGATAGGGCGTTGATCCAGGGAACTAGTCTGATTGCCGTATGTGGAGTCGGGAAGGAATTTTTTTCCCCAAGGTGGAGTTTACTCTTTGCCACATGGGTTTTTTTTGCCTTCCTCTGGATCAACATGTTAGGGCATGTTAGGTTAGGCTGTGGGTTGAAGTAGATGGACATATAGTCTTCCTTCAACCTTAATAATAACTATGTAACTATGTATATGTAGCATCTGCTGCGGTGCTTTATACACTGCTCAAAAAATAAAGGGAACACTTAAAACAACAGAATGTAACTCCAAGTAAATCGAACTGCTGTTAAATCAAACTGTCCACTTAGGAAGCAACACTGATTGACAATCAATTTCACATCCTGTTGTGCAAATGGAATAGACAACAGATGGAAATTATTGGCAATTATCAAGACACACTGAATAAAGGAGTGGTTCTGCAGGTGGGGACCACAGACCACATCTCAGTATCAATGCTTTCTGGCTGATGTTTTGGTCACTTTTAAATGTTGGTTGTGCTTTCACACTCATGGTAGCATGAGACGGACTCTACAACCCACACAAGTGGCTCAGGTAGAGCAGCTCATCCAGGATGGCACATCAATGCGAGCTGTGGCAAGAAGGTTTGCTGTGTCTGTCAGCGTAGTGTCCAGAGGCTGGAGACACTACCAGGAGACAGGTCAGTACACCAAGAGACGTGGAGGGGGCCGTAGGAGGGTAACAACCCAGCAGCAGGACCGCTACCTCCGCCTTTGTGCAAGGAGGAACAGGAGGAGCACTGCCAGAGCCCTGCAAAATTACCTCCAGCAGGCCACAAATGTGCATGTGTCTGCACAAATGGTTAGAGACCGACTCCATGAGGATGGTCTGAGGGCCTGACGTCCACAGATGGGGGTTGTGCTCACAGCCCAACACCGTGCAGGATGCTTGGCATTTGCCACAGAACACCAGGATTGGCATATTCACCACTGGCGCCCTGTGCTCTTCACAGATGAAAGCAGGTTCACACTGAGCACATGTGACAGACGTGACAGAGGTTGGAGACGCCGTGGAGAGTGATCTGCTGCCTGCAACATCCTTCAGCATGACCGGTTTGGCAGTGGGTCAGTAATGGTGTGGGGTGGAATTTCTTTGGAGGGCCGCACAGCCCTCCATGTGCTCGCCAGAGGTAGCCTGACTGCCATTAGCTACCGAGAGGAGATCCTCAGACCCCTTGTGAGACCATATGCTGGTGCGGTTTAGGCCATGTCTGGTAGGAGATCCCTCAGGAGACCATCCGCCGCCTCATCAGGAGCATTCCCAGGCGTTGTACATTAGGGAGGTCATACAGGCACGTGGAGGCCACACACAATACTGATCATCTTTTCCTTGTCTTGAGGCATTTCCACTGAAGTTGGATCAGCCTGTAATTTGTTTTTCCACTTTGATTTTGAGTATCATTCCAAATCCAGACCTCCATGGGATATTCATTTTGATTTAGGCTGCCGTCACACTATCAGGATTTGGTCAGTATTTTACATCAGTATTTGTAAGCCAAAACCAGGAGTGGGTGATAAATCCAGAAGAGGTGCATATGTTTCTATTACACTTTTCCTCTATTTGTTCCACTCCTGGATTTGGCTTACAAATACTGATGTAAAATACTGACCAAATACTGCTAGTGTGACGGCAGCCATACATTGATAATTATTATGTTTTATTGTTCTGAACACATTCCACTATGCAATGAATAAAAATTTGCAACTGGAATATTTCATTCAGAGATATCTAGGATGTGGGATTTTAGTGTTCCCTTTATTTTTTTTGAGCACTGTATATAACTTCTGTTGCTCCAGCTGTATATGACCTAAGATGTCCTTTTTATCGCCCACATTGGAAATCCAGCCTTGTTTAAAGAAAACTTCCAAAATCCCGGTACAGATTGTCGTGTAATCTGTCACTAGTCTCATTTCTCTCTTTCACTTCCTTTCCTATTGTTTCAGACATAACAGACTCGAGCTCCGCTGGCTGAAATCTCCCGACTCAATATTTCCAAATGTCATAAAAAAAAATGGAAATTTATCTGAAACTGATTACATTGTAACAACTACAATGATACTACAAATAGGACTGAATTCAGACACATTTTCTAGCTCTGGGAAAGTTTGGCGACCACCTACATTCCAGCATTGTAGCTGTGATGTTTCCTCAAGGATTGTGACCCAACAGTTTATGCCCATCTTCATTAATGGGTATTGTCAGATAGTGCTTGTAAATAAAAGTAATTTTGCAATTTACTGCTTATTAAACTTGTTGCCTGGGAGACCGATCACCGCTGCAAAACATGCGCAGTGCTTACAAGCCGTTTTCTATTGAGCTTGTAAGCACTGTTTTGAAAATGACCAATTGACCAGGATCACTTGAGCACACGATTACCCCCTAATTTCGGCCAACTTCAGATAATTTCTTACAAGCTAGACAGCAGTGGTGGTCGGTCTCCTAGGTAACGAGCTGTAAACGAAATTTAAAAAAAAATGGTAATATCTCAAGAACAGCTGCAAATTTTAATAAGCAGTAAATTGCAAAAGTGCTTGTTTTCAGAAGCTCTATCTGACAAAATCCGTCAATGAAGCGGGGAATGGTAACCCTTTAAGTTCCGAATGCTGAATCCTTGTTATGTAGTAATAGGGGAGCAGGAGATTAAGTAACTGGATATTGAAGCAAATTCCTTGTCTGGGATCTCTGCAGAAATCATGCTGTTGCCAATGTGACTTATTGGAAAATCTTATGAGATAAGTTTGCAGTGCAAATTCCTCCCTGAAAGCGTAAAGGATCTCATGTTTTATGCTACGTTCCCACAGTGAGTTTTTGGTGATTTTTTTAAGCTGCAAATTTTTTAATAAATGCAAGTAACCCATTTTACTTCATGGGCGCAGAATATCTGCAACAGCAAAAATTCACCAAAAGCCATATGAAGAATTTTGGAGGTTCCCATGCGCATAACGTTTATCTAATTTGTATGGAAGCCTACAGATCCTTGTAATCAATGGATCAGCAAATGATTCACAGACTAGTCTACTAGTGTCCAGCAGGGAGAAGTAATGAGTCGATGATCAGATCAGTGAGCGGATGGATCAGGCTTGTGTAAAACATGGCGCCAATCAGCTCGTTTGTAAGTCGATTGGATCGTTTATACCGATGTAAAAAACATTGTCGGCAGCACATTGCCAAGGGGAATGCTGCCGACAATATGCACGCTCTATGGGGACAGAACGAGCAGCTGAAGGGCCGCATAACACAGACGATGATCACATTGCAGACTCGTAATACTCGGGCTCTTCTGACCCAAATGTGACAGCTACACAGAACCGCCGGCCAGTCCGAGCGATGCGATAGTTGTCCGTGTTATATGGCCGTCTGACCGCGCTCTAACTATCATTCTCCCATTGTGTCTGCCCTCGGGAGCAAATAATTTAAAGAGCCCCAAATGTCTTGTATACCGTTTATCAGGCCTCATTATTTGCCTGGAGTAAACTCCTGACTCCTCGGCTGTTCTCCACTCCTGGTCATACATCTATGGCAGTCAGATGAAGGCTAGAATAAGGCTATGTGCACACTTTGCGGATTTGACTGTGGAATTTTCTGTGTGGATTCTGCATCTCTTGGCAGAAAACGCAGGTCAAAATCTGCGCATTTTTTATGCGGATTTTGTGCATTTTTACTGTGGATTCTGTGTGGATTTCAGGCGTTTACCCCTGCGTTTTCCTATAATAGAATAGGTGCAGAAACGCTGCAGATCCGCAAAAAGAATTGACATGGTCCTTTTTTTTTTATCCGCTGCGGATTCCGTGTGGAATTTTCCGCACCATCAGCACAGCATTTTTATTTTTCCATTGACTTACATTGTACTGTAAATCACTTGCGCTTCTGCAGCGTTTCTGCACGGAAAAAAACGCTGCGGATCCGAAGGAAATCCGCGTGTTCACATAACCTAAATCAGACTCTGCGCACACCATTTAATTAATTTGGCGCATCTTCTTAGTGGTGTGCACCTCCATGCATCTTGCTAGAATCCTTTTCTTTGGTGATGCCTTCAAAATGCCAAAAATCACAAAAAATTTGCTAAAAACAAAGTCGCAATTTTTTTTTTACGTGTCTTAAGACTGTTGTCTACTGGAAATAGATAAATCGACCCCTCGGGCTTTTAACAAAAAAAGAAAAACGTGATCTTCAAAGAAAAACAAAACAAAACGTTTATGCATAAAAAGTTAAGAAAAAAAAAGTCTTGTACTGAAATAACAGGTTTAGGAACCAGATCTGTGACCATTGGTCTGTGATTCCGATAAATCTGCGGCCGGCAAGAGACGGTCACAAGGTGAAGTTCATAGAACTTCATTATCCTAATGTCACCGTTGTAGGGGCAATGCCCCCAATGTCCACCATCAACCCTCACCTACTCATCCGAAATGTCACTGCTTTTAAATATACCGGTACTTGTATTTCCACTGAAACCCAATGGGAACACAAGAAGAGAGGGTAACACAGCCAACCAAATAAAAGTGCAATATACTGGTATATGGTTTTACCCAGTCCTCCACCAATTGGTAGTGTACAATACTACATCATACTCCTAAAATATGTATCAGACACTTATCACACAGAATGGTATATACTATTACCGCCCAGAATAGTCTACAAATTACATTACATAAATTTACACTCCACCTAGTGGCCATACTAAGTATTGCAGATACCTCCATTATCTTATTTGTTATTTTTCTTCCTGATTAAGGAATTAATTTTGGAAAATAACATATTTTAAATTTTTTAATAATTCACCATAAAAATTTGAAAAATGTTTAGAGGGGTAGTCGCAGTCATAATGATTAATTTAGACGTCTCCCCAGACAATTATTATAATGGTGGGACTTTCACCCGCAGCTTTGTACACTTTCCTGTTGAGAAAAAGATCTATCACCCAAGAGCAAAGTCCTGATATCTCAGCAGTGGAGGGCGGGCGAGGCTGACGGAGATACAGTAAGGACTGGAGTCCATCGAGATTTCACAGGATGTTTGCAGAATGACGTTATGGGATCTGTAGTGATTTACTGGTCACATTCTTCTGCTATTTTCTAAGGTCTCTGACAGATTGATTACCCCAGAAGGGTTAATGCGGCAGCACAGGCGGACAATATTGACCCATAAATGCCCCAATGCAGAAGATATACACCTTAGGGTGCTTTCATACTGCGTTTAGACAACCCATAAGTTGGGCTTGTCAGGGCTTATGTCCAAACTCCCCACAAAATGGGATTCGGGTGTATGTGCTGACTGGACCATAGACTATAATGGTGCCAACAGAGTGAATACGCGCACTGCACAAGGGCCCAGGAGGTAAGGGGGCTCAATTCCACCTCCAAAATATGTGGAATTGTGCATTATGATGAGTTTTTGGACTGCAAAAGGGGCCACCAGTGGCCTGAACCATGCCTAGCATGCCTTTCTCGGCCCCGGGATGGGCACAGCTCTACGCTCAGATGAATGTTGCGGATATGTGCATGCTCGACCTCCACTCCATTCAGAGTCCCCTTTCTCAAGATTGGTGGGCTCGAGCCCCAAGGACCTGGAAGTTATCACCTCCTTTATAGGTAAGTGATAACTTGCAATCTTGTTACATACCCTTTAAGGGAGTGCAGATTTTTGCAACCAAGTTTTCTTATTAATACAAGAATGAGAATGAAACAACCTCAGGATTCATTCCCCATTAGATTTTTCTCACGTAAAAGAAAAACTGACCGAGTTTCATCAGTGATTTTGGTCAGAGTTTTATCAAAGTTTGGTCAAAGTTTCATCACTTTTTTTTTTCTTGTAAGTAAAAAAAAAAGTTTCTCCACCTTCCCCTATCTAACAGTCCTTAAATATTGGACCGGAGTCGGACCCACGGATCTATAGACTTGCATTGCAGATTCTTGGATCAATATCGGACATGTCTCTGTGATTTTGCGCAGAACGCTTGGTTCCCCACAAATCATGGACATCGATTAACCCTATTCACTATCATGGGTCCGAGTGCTACCTGTGAAAAACACGGACAACACTCGCGTGCAAAAACACTGACGTGAATGAGCCCTAACAAATGACCTTTATGGACCCCCCTTTCAGTTTTGTGTATTACCTAGCGTTTGGGGATTACATCTTCAATGCAGACTTATTTTAGTCCATAGTTTTAGACTCCTCCCCCCCCCATAAACCTCCTTGTGTAACCCAATTCTGCGTCATGCATTTCTCTTTTTCACCCGTTCCTACTGATCTATCGAAGATTAGTTGCAGCATGCAACGTCAACAAATAATTATTGCATATTGAACGACATCTGTGCCTTGTTTTTTGTTTTTTTTTAAGTTTGCCACTGTGGGTAGTCCAGATATTTTCACCAAATTCATCAGAAAGTACTTGCAAATATTCTCTAGCTCCCCTTGGAGTGATTTCATACATTACAGAAATTTTTGCTCATTTTTTGGATGAAAAATGAACCTTTTTGTGTGAAAAGGTCACGAAAAAAAAAGTTAAAGAAAGAAAAAAGGCAATTTTTAACTTTGAGTAAAACGAAGGAATCACGTGCCATTTTGATCCATTTGACAAAAATTTGTTGATGAAGATTAGTGTTTTCTATACCAGTCCTAATTAAAGGTATTTGCCACTTCTAGGATAGGCCATCAATGTCTGATCGGTGGGAGTGCAACACCCGGTACCCCCACTAATTAGCTGTTACCAGTGGTGGCCGAAAGTTTTCAGGACGGTTTACAATACCATCTCTACGCTGATGACACACAGATCTACCTATCTGGACCCGACCTCACTTCCTTACTGACCAAAATCCCACAATGTCTGTCTGCTATCTCAGCCTTGTTTTCTGCTCGTTTTCTAAAACTGAACATGGACAAAACATAATTCATCATCTTTTCCCCCATCTTACTCTACCCCTCCACCAGACCTATCCATCAATGTCAATGGCTGCTCACTTTCCCCAGTCCCACACACCCGGTGCCTCGGGGTGATCTTCTACTCTACCCTCTCTTTCAAGCCACATATCCAAGCCCTTGCTTCCTCTTGCCGATTCCAACTCAAAAACATTTCCCGGATCCGCTCATTCCTTGACCATGAAACCACAAAAACGCTAGTGCACGCCCTTATCATCTCCCACCTCGACTACTGCAACCTCCTACTCTCTGGCCTCCCCTCCAGCACTCTGGCACCACTCCAATCCATCCTACACTCTGCTGCCCGACTAATCCACCTGTCCCCCCGCTATTTCCCAGCCTGTCCTCTCTGCCAGGCCCTTTACTGGCTTCCTATTGCCCAGAGACTCCAGTTCAAAACACTAACAATGACATACAAAGCCATCCACAACCTGTCTCCTCCATACATCTGTGACCTCGTCTCCCGGTACTTACCTACATGCAACCTCCGATCATCTCATGATCTCCTACTCTACTCCTCTCTCATCTCCTCTTCCCACAACCACATCCAAGACTTCTCCCGTGCTTCCCCCATACTCTGGAACTCTCTACCCCAACACATCAGACTCTCGCCTATCACGGAAACCTTCAAAAGGAACCTGAAGACCTACCTCTTCCGAGAAGCCTACAACCTGCAGTAACCACCGATCGACCAAACCGCCGCATGATGAGCTCTACCCTCTCCTAGTGTTTCATCACCCATCCCCTGCAGACTGTGAGCCTTCATGGGCAGGGTCCTCCCTCCTTCTGTACTTGTGTGTGCCTTGTATTACTCATGTTTATTGTACTTGTCTATATTTGCCCCGTTCACATGTAAAGCGCCATGGAATAAATGGTGCTATAAAAATGTATAATAATAATAATACTCCCGAAACACAACAGCGCAATCAAAACTATATTGGCTGTGGCCCGTTACTGCAGATTCACCCCTATTCATTTGAGCAGGGGGTGAATCTGTGTTAACCGGCCGCGGCCACAATAGAAATGATGGAGCTGCTGTGGTCAGGGGAGCATCTGAGAACTTCCGACCACTGCCAGTGCTGGATCCAGCTGATCGGCAGGGGCGCCGGGTGTCGCACTCCCACTTATCTGATACTGATGGCCTATAAATAAAAAAGTAATTGCCAACCCTTTAAATGTGTGCTGGAGTAAGGAGTGCGCCTCTTCGTGATTCGACATGTCAACTGCTTCACACCACCGCAAGAAATGTCATCCGGACATTAAGGCTACTTTCACCCTTGCGTCGTTTGGGCTCCGTCGTAATGTGTCGTCTTGGAGAAAAAACGTTTCCCGCAGGATGCGTTTTTTTCTCCATAGACTTGCATTAGCGACGCATTGCCACGTATGGCCACACGTCTCATCCATCGTGCTACGGATGCGTCGTGTTTTGGCGGCCGCGACGCACAAAAAAAGTTCAATGTAACTTTTTTTGTGCGTCGAGTCCGCCACTTTCGACCGCGCATGCGCGGCCGAAACTCCACCCACTCCTCCCCAGAACTCATAATGGGCAGCGGATGCGCTGTAAAACTGCATCCGCTGCCCAAGTTGTGCTACATTTAACACACTGTCCGTCGGGCTGACGGTTTGCGACGGCCCCGTACCGACGCAAGTGTGAAAGTAGCCTAAGGCCGGTGCAGGCACTATACACTGCTATAAGGCTGGTGCAGGCACTATACACTGCTATAAGGCTGATGCAGGCACAGTATACACTGCTATAAGGCTGGTGCAGGCACAGTATACACTGCTATAAGGCTGGTGCAGGCACTATACACTGCTATAAGGCTGGTGCAGGCACTATACACTGCTATAAGGCTGGTGCAGGCACTATACACTGCTATAAGGCTGGTGCAGGCACTATACACTGCTATAAGGCTGGTGCAGGCACTATACACTGCTATAAGGCTGGTGCAGGCACAGTATACACTGCTATAAGGCTGGTGCAGGCACTATACACTGCTATAAGGCTGGTGCAGGCACTATACACTGCTATAAGGCTGGTGCAGGCACTATACACTGCTATAAGGCTGGTGCAGGCACTATACACTGCTATAAGGCGGGTGCAGGCACTATACACTGCTATAAGGCTGGTGCAGGCACTATACACTGCTATAAGGCTGATGCAGGCACAGTATACACTGCTATAAGGCTGGTGCAGGCACTATACACTGCTATAAGGCTAGTGCAGGCACTATACACTGCTATAAGGCTGGTGCAGGCACTATACACTGCTATAAGGCTAGTGCAGGCACTATACACTGCTATAAGGCTGGTGCAGGCACTATACACTGCTATAAGGCTGGTGCAGGCACTATACACTGCTATAAGGCTGGTGCAGGCACAGTATACACTGCTATAAGGCTGGTGCAGGCACTATACACTGCTATAAGGCTGGTGCAGGCACAGTATACACTGCTATAAGGCTGGTGCAGGCACTATACACTGCTATAAGGCTGATGCAGGCACAGTATACACTGCTATAAGGCTGGTGCAGGCACTATACACTGCTATAAGGCTAGTGCAGGCACTATACACTGCTATAAGGCTGGTGCAGGCACTATACACTGCTATAAGGCTAGTGCAGGCACTATACACTGCTATAAGGCTGGTGCAGGCACTATACACTGCTATAAGGCTGGTGCAGGCACTATACACTGCTATAAGGCTGGTGCAGGCACTATACACTGCTATAAGGCGGGTGCAGGCACTATACACTGCTATAAGGCTGGTGCAGGCACTATACACTGCTATAAGGCTGATGCAGGCACAGTATACACTGCTATAAGGCTGGTGCAGGCACTATACACTGCTATAAGGCTAGTGCAGGCACTATACACTGCTATAAGGCTGGTGCAGGCACTATACACTGCTATAAGGCTAGTGCAGGCACTATACACTGCTATAAGGCTGGTGCAGGCACTATACACTGCTATAAGGCTGGTGCAGGCACTATACACTGCTATAAGGCTGGTGCAGGCACAGTATACACTGCTATAAGGCTGGTGCAGGCACTATACACTGCTATAAGGCTGGTGCAGGCACAGTATACACTGCTATAAGGCTGGTGCAGGCACTATACACTGCTATAAGGCTGATGCAGGCACAGTATACACTGCTATAAGGCTGGTGCAGGCACTATACACTGCTATAAGGCTGATGCAGGCACAGTATACACTGCTATAAGGCTGGTGCAGGCACTATACACTGCTATAAGGCTGGTGCAGGCACAGTATACACTGCTATAAGGCTGGTGCAGGCACTATACACTGCTATAAGGCTGATGCAGGCACTATACACTGCTATAAGGCTGGTGCAGGCACTATACACTGCTATAAGGCTGATGCAGGCACTATACACTGCTATAAGGCTGGTGCAGGCACTATACACTGCTATAAGGCTGGTGCAGGCACTATACACTGCTATAAGGCCGGTGCAGGCACTATACACTGCTATAAGGCTGGTGCAGGCACTATACACTGCTATAAGGCTGGTGCAGGCACAGTATACACTGCTATAAGGCTGGTGCAGGCACAATACACTGCTATAAGGCTGGTACAGGCACTATACACTGCTATAAGGCTGGTACAGGCACTATACACTGCTATAAGGCGGGTGCAGGCACTATACACTGCTATAAGGCTGGTACAGGCACTATACACTGCTATAAGGCGGGTGCAGGCACTATACACTGCTATAAGGCGGGTGCAGGCACTATACACTGGTATAAGGCTGGTACAGGCACTATACACTGCTATAAGGCTGGTACAGGCACTATACACTGCTATAAGGCGGGTGCAGGCACTATACACTGGTATAAGGCTGGTGCAGGCACTATACACTGCTATAAGGCTGGTGCAGGCACTATACACTGCTATAAGGCTGGTACAGGCACTATACACTGCTATAAGGCTAGTGCAGGCACTATACACTGCTATAAGGCTGGTGCAGGCACTATACACTGCTATAAGGCTGGTGCAGGCACTATACACTGCTATAAGGCTGGTGCAGGCACAGTATACACTGCTATAAGGCTGGTGCAGGCACTATACACTGCTATAAGGCTGGTGCAGGCACAGTATACACTGCTATAAGGCTGGTGCAGGCACTATACACTGCTATAAGGCTGATGCAGGCACAGTATACACTGCTATAAGGCTGGTGCAGGCACTATACACTGCTATAAGGCTGGTGCAGGCACAGTATACACTGCTATAAGGCTGGTGCAGGCACTATACACTGCTATAAGGCTGATGCAGGCACTATACACTGCTATAAGGCTGGTGCAGGCACTATACACTGCTATAAGGCTGATGCAGGCACTATACACTGCTATAAGGCTGGTGCAGGCACTATACACTGCTATAAGGCTGGTGCAGGCACTATACACTGCTATAAGGCCGGTGCAGGCACTATACACTGCTATAAGGCTGGTGCAGGCACTATACACTGCTATAAGGCTGGTGCAGGCACAGTATACACTGCTATAAGGCTGGTGCAGGCACTATACACTGCTGTAAGGCTGATGCAGGCACAGTATACACTGCTATAAGGCTGGTGCAGGCACTATACACTGCTATAAGGCTGGTGCAGGCACAGTATACACTGCTATAAGGCTGGTGCAGGCACTATACACTGCTATAAGGCGGGTGCAGGCACAGTATACACTGCTATAAGGCTGGTGCAGGCACAGTATACACTGCTATAAGGCTGGTGCAGGCACAGTATACACTGCTATAAGGCTGGTGCAGGCACTATACACTGCTATAAGGCTGGTGCAGGCACAGTATACACTGCTATAAGGCTGGTGCAGGCACTATATACTGCTATAAGGCTGGTGCAGGCACTATACAGTGCTATAAGGCTGGTACAGGCACTATACACTGCTATAAGGCTGGTGCAGGCACAGTATACACTGCTATAAGGCTGGTGCAGGCACTATACACTGCTATAAGGCTGGTGCAGGCACTATACACTGCTATAAGGCTGGTGCAGGCACTATACACTGCTATAAGGCTGGTACAGGCACTATACACTGCTATAAGGCTGGTGCAGGCACAGTATACACTGCTATAAGGCTGGTGCAGGCACTATACACTGCTATAAGGCTGGTGCAGGCACTATACACTGCTATAAGGCTGGTGCAGGCACTATATACTGCTATAAGGCTGGTGCAGGCACTATACAGTGCTATAAGGCTGGTACAGGCACTATACACTGCTATAAGGCTGGTGCAGGCACAGTATACACTGCTATAAGGCTGGTGCAGGCACTATACACTGCTATAAGGCTGGTGCAGGCACTATACAGTGCTATAAGGCTGGTACAGGCACTATACACTGCTATAAGGCTGGTGCAGGCACAGTATACACTGCTATAAGGCTGGTGCAGGCACTATACACTGCTATAAGGCTGGTGCAGGCACTATACACTGCTATAAGGCTGGTGCAGGCACTATACACTGCTATAAGGCTGGTACAGGCACTATACACTGCTATAAGGCTGGTGCAGGCACAGTATACACTGCTATAAGGCTGGTGCAGGCACTATACACTGCTATAAGGCTGGTGCAGGCACTATACACTGCTATAAGGCTGGTGCAGGCACAGTATACACTGCTATAAGGCTGGTGCAGGCTGTATATACTGCTATAAGGCTGGTGCAGGCTCTATATACTGCTATAAGGCTGGTGCAGGCACTATACACTGCTATAAGGCTGGTGCAGGCACTATACACTGCTATAAGGCTGGTGCAGGCACTATATACTGCTATAAGGCTGGTGCAGGCACTATACAGTGCTATAAGGCTGGTACAGGCACTATACACTGCTATAAGGCTGGTGCAGGCACAGTATACACTGCTATAAGGCTGGTGCAGGCACTATACACTGCTATAAGGCTGGTGCAGGCACTATACAGTGCTATAAGGCTGGTACAGGCACTATACACTGCTATAAGGCTGGTGCAGGCACAGTATACACTGCTATAAGGCTGGTGCAGGCACTATACACTGCTATAAGGCTGGTGCAGGCACTATACACTGCTATAAGGCTGGTGCAGGCACTATACACTGCTATAAGGCTGGTACAGGCACTATACACTGCTATAAGGCTGGTGCAGGCACAGTATACACTGCTATAAGGCTGGTGCAGGCACTATACACTGCTATAAGGCTGGTGCAGGCACTATACACTGCTATAAGGCTGGTGCAGGCACAGTATACACTGCTATAAGGCTGGTGCAGGCTGTATATACTGCTATAAGGCTGGTGCAGGCTCTATATACTGCTATAAGGCTGGTGCAGGCACTATACACTGCTATAAGGCTGGTGCAGGCACTATACACTGCTATAAGGCTGGTGCAGGCACTATACACTGCTATAAGGCTGGTGCAGGCACTATACACTGCTATAAGGCTGGTGCAGGCACTATACACTGCTATAAGGCTGGTGCAGGCACTATACACTGCTATAAGGCTGGTACAGGTACTATACACTGCTATAAGGCTGGTGCAGGCACTATACACTGCTATAAGGCTGGTGCAGGCACTATATACTGCTATAAGGCTGGTGCAGGCACTATACACTGCTATAAGGCTGGTGCAGGCACTATACACTGCTATAAGGCTGGTACAGGCACTATACACTGCTATAAGGCTGGTACAGGCACTATACACTGCTATAAGGCGGGTGCAGGCACTATACACTGCTATAAGGCTGGTACAGGCACTATACACTGCTATAAGGCGGGTGCAGGCACTCTACACTGCTATAAGGCGGGTGCAGGCACTATACACTGGTATAAGGCTGGTACAGGCACTATACACTGCTATAAGGCTGGTACAGGCACTATACACTGCTATAAGGCGGGTGCAGGCACTATACACTGGTATAAGGCTGGTGCAGGCACTATACACTGCTATAAGGCTGGTGCAGGCACTATACACTGCTATAAGGCTGGTACAGGCACTATACACTGCTATAAGGCTGGTACAGGCACTATACACTGCTATAAGGCGGGTGCAGGCACTATACACTGCTATAAGGCTGGTACAGGCACTATACACTGCTATAAGGCCGGTGCAGGCACTATACACTGGTATAAGGCTGGTACAGGCACTATACACTGCTATAAGGCTGGTGCAGGCACTATACACTGCTATAAGGCTGGTACAGGTACTATACACTGCTATAAGGCTGGTGCAGGCACTATACACTGCTATAAGGCCGGTGCAGGCACTATACACTGGTATAAGGCCGGTGCAGGCACTATACACTGGTATAAGGCTGGTGCAGGCACTATACACTGCTATAAGGCTGGTGCAGGCACTATACACTGCTATAAGGCTGGTACAGGCACTATACACTGCTATAAGGCTGGTACAGGCACTATACACTGCTATAAGGCTGGTACAGGCACTATACACTGCTATAAGGCGGGTGCAGGCACTATACACTGGTATAAGGCTGGTGCAGGCACTATACACTGCTATAAGGCTGGTGCAGGCACTATACACTGCTATAAGGCTGGTACAGGCACTATACACTGGTATAAGGCTGGTGCAGGCACTATACACTGCTATAAGGCTGGTGCAGGCTCTATACACTGCTATAAGGCTGGTACAGGCACTATACACTGCTATAAGGCCGGTGCAGGCACTATACACTGGTATAAGGCTGGTGCAGGCACTCTACACTGCTATAAGGCTGGTGCAGGCACTATACACTGCTATAAGGCTGGTACAGGCACTATACACTGCTATAAGGCTGGTACAGGCACTATACACTGCTATAAGGCTGGTGCAGGCACTATACACTGCTATAAGGCTGGTGCAGGCACTATACACTGCTATAAGGCTGGTACAGGCACTATACACTGCTATAAGGCTGGTACAGGCACTATACACTGCTATAAGGCTGGTGCAGGCACTATACACTGCTATAAGGCTGGTACAGGCACTATACACTGCTATAAGGCTGGTACAGGCACTATACACTGCTATAAGGCTGGTACAGGCACTATACACTGCTATAAGGCTGGTGCAGGCACTATACACTGCTATAAGGCTGGTACAGGCACTATACACTGCTATAAGGCTGGTACAGGCACTATACACTGCTATAAGGCTGGTACAGGCACTATACACTGCTATAAGGCGGGTGCAGGCACTATACACTGCTATAAGGCTGGTACAGGCACTATACACTGCTATAAGGCGGGTGCAGGCACTATACACTGCTATAAGGCTGGTGCAGGCACTATACACTGCTATAAGGCTGGTGCAGGCACAGTGTAGTCTACATATACCGCTGTACTGGTAGGAGGCGTGTCCGGTAGATGCCGGTGGGCGGGGCAGATTGGAGCAGGAGGATACACGTGGCTTTTCTTCGCATCCGCCCTTTAGGCTGCGCGCATGCGCCTGACGTCACGTACTCATTCATAAAAGCTGTAGGCAGGGTTCGGGGCAGAGGCGCTGCGGGCGGCGGAGATGAAAGATGGAGGCTGCTTGTTATATCCAGACCCAGCCATACCCCAGCGCTCTGCTGGCGACCCCCAAACCAGAGTCCCCCAGACCTGGACAGCCAGCACCCTGCAAGCTCATCACTGACCACCTGACCGGACGGAGCTATACGCGGGGCAGGACCCTGGGCAAGGTGAGGAGCGGCCGCGGTCTGTGACAGGGGGCTGACACTAAAATAATATAAAAATAATATAATAATAAATGTATGAAGCCCCTGTGCAGAGTATAAGTGCACCCTGCTGCGTGTGAATGGGGTCACTGAGCCGAGTCTTGCTGCGTTTTAATCGCATCTAGGGGAAAATTTTTGTGTGTGTATATGTAATATATATATAATCAGCTGGTAAAGATGGGGGTTACCTCTCCATGTTTCCTTTAAGTCTGGCTTGTGTAGAACTACAAGTCCCAGAATACCTTAATGGCTATCTTGCGCTTTATTTAGTGCTGGGTTGTGTTTGTTTTCTTTGCTTGTTACATATTTTGCCCTCTGGTTACTATGTATCTTGTCGCAGCCACTGGCTATAATCCTGATGTCACGGTGCTGGTTGTGGCCTCATCCACTGGCGATGGCTCTGGAATATCAATGTGTCCCTGCAGGAGCGTGCGGAGCCCCCCGTGTGCTGAGCTGCTCTCTGCAGGATCTGTGTGGATTGTTATGTTGGATTGTCATTAATATTGCTGTATTCTTGTATACAATCATGCTGGATTACGTGCCTGGTGCAGATGGCACGCTGCCCTGTGCTTTCTGCACCCCGCCTGGCATTGTGCTGCGGGACACGGTCTCTGCAGTGAGTTTACAGTCGGATTGGACAGTGATGGACATATTATTGGTGCAGCCTGTGTGCCTGAGAGGTAAGGGGTCCGCCACTACCTCCAAAGTAGATGGCATTGGGCATTATCATGAGCTACTGGGCCCATCTACTGTTTGTACTCAGGGGCCTCTCCTCCACGGTGACTGGCACTGTGGGTGGGCAGCAGGCACTGACACTTCTCGAATTTGTGATGTTCTGAGTCACGGCCTTTCCCTGGATATGATTCCGCTGTCGGAATCTGATTTATGCCGTATTCACCCTTTGCATTGTCTTCTGCTTGTTGCAATGTTATGGTTTCCTGGGCAGATCCTGATTATTGATGATTTTAAAGGGATGGGTCTGCAATGATTTCTGATATTAAACATGGACGAAGTGAATTTCCTCATTCCCCCCCTTCCCCTGCTGTAATCTGTGCTCTGCAGCAGTTAATGGACTGAGCAGCTATAATGGGTGCGTTGTCTGCAGCCATCCTCCATTATTGCCTCTGCAGACACTAAATAATCATTTATAGGAGGCGGGTGAGTGGGGGAATCTATAAATGTCTCATGTAGAGGAAGCGAGGATCGCAGGCTGTTATATTAAGGTCTGTCATTGATTATCAGTCAGGACAGGGTGGATCCGCGCTGTGAATCAGGCTGGCCGCTCTTCCTTGCTACTCATCCACATCCTTCCTTGGCTGATAAGTGCTATAAGGAGATCATCAATTCAGGGTCACAGGACCTAAAATGTAGGATGAGAGATTCTGCACCGTCTTATTATCAGTTTATCACAACTTGTAAAGATCTGCTTGCTGTCAGTGAACAGAAGTTTGGTCACGTTTTTTGGTGCATTGCTTCACCCTGATCTCTCCTGAGTTTACTGTATTGTCCTTTTTTACCTTTATCAGGGGGGATTTGCTCGATGCTATGAAATGACCGAGGTTTCCACTAATAAAACCTACGCTGTTAAAGTCATTCCACACAGCCGTGTGGCCAAACCTCATCAGCGGGAAAAGGTGAGTGACGTGGATGCCCAGCGCCATCACGGAGAATAATTCTAAACCTGTGTGTATCTATGGGCTGCCTTGTGGCCTGCGAGGGGTTAACAGCATAATGGTCTAGATGCAGGGCCCAGCCCTGGCTTCATGGGCTTGTAGGGAGCCCGACATTCCCAGTTCTGCAATTAAAGGACATGAGCCTTTTGTTTTCTGGGATGTTCAAAGAATTCCATGGACTTAAAACGTCATAATTCGTACATTCCGGCCGGACGCTCCTGGGATTGGTAGTGTCTTCATCACCCCCATTTTCTCAGCGTGATGTGAAATATTTATCTTCTCAACTTGGTCAACTGTGAAATTCCTCTACCTTTTTTTTTTTTTTTTTTTTTTTTTTTTTTTTATGGTAAACTTTTATCTTCTCTTTGCAGATTGTGACTGAAATCGACCTTCACCGGCAGCTTTATCACAGACACGTTGTCAAGTTCTCCCACCATTTTGAAGACTCTGACAACATTTACATCTTCCTGGAGCTTTGCAGCCGCAAAGTAAGTTTTGGCTTTAGAAAGTAGTCCTCATCATCCTCGCTGCATCTGGTGACGCGTTTGGTCTCCTGCAGAGACTGCGCGGTGCACTTTTTGTTTTCGGCTGCAGCTTTGTGCTCCGGTCATGGATGGTTTATTCAGCGCTGTCGTCAATTTCATTCATATGCACTGAGGCAGCTGTCAGCTCTATACAGAGGAGTCAGACGGCTGCAAGAGATTGGTGCTAGAATTGCCCTTTTGTGCAGGTTACATTTACACCCCCCCCCCTCCGGCCATTGTGGAGATATGTAACCTAAGCCGAGTTGCAGCCAGCTGTACATCCCGACCCTGACTGCAGCTGCTCTGAAGGCTCTTTGTAGTAAAGACTCCAAAAATAAATCCCAGCTCTTCTGTGGCCCCTGGGTCTCCCCAGACACAATACAGATGTTGGGAGTACAAAGCCGCCTGCTGTAAGCGCTGATTCATGGTGCTCCATGCTACTGTTGGCTAAAGTCTAGAGATGGCCAAAAGCAGGAGTGGATGTTAGGAATAGGTGGCGGGCTGCAGTGCAATAGACCTGATCCTCAAGATTATACTGGTTTAGCTTTCTTTGATGATTTCCTCCTGAGTAATAATGAGACTTTAGAACCATCTTGCGGCAGTGTTACTATGTAACAGGATATAGACAGTCATGAATGTTTCCAGATACTTTGTATCTTCAAGTCATTGTTTCCAGCTGGCTGTTAGCACAGGCTGCAGGGATTGTCTGCCTCTGGGGCTCCAGAATTTTAAGGTTTAGCATTTTAAGGTTTAGCAATGTGTTTCATCTTTGCTTTTTACAGTCTCTTGCACATATCTGGAAGGCACGTCACACGCTGCTGGAACCTGAAGTCCGGTATTACCTGAAACAAATAATCTCTGGCCTCAAGTACCTGCACATGCGAGGAATCATTCACCGGGACCTAAAATTGGGCAAGTTGTGCGCCCTGCAGTTCCCCCAGATGTAGCAGTAACAGCTGTGGTTGGTGCTAACTTTTTATTTATATATTTTCTTCCTACAGGAAACTTTTTCATCAATGAGAGCATGGAGCTGAAAGTTGGTGATTTTGGATTGGCAGCAAGGTTGGAACCCCCAGAACAGAGAAAGAAGTGAGAACTGTGTGGGGGAGACACATAATGGAAACTTCTACCATATGGGCATGGTGGGGGGGGGGGTATATGAATTTGATTAATATTGCACCATGATCTGTGGAATGTTCCTGGGTTTATGCTCTTGACTGTGCCATGTAAATATTTAACACTTATTCTCTGGTCTCCTTCCTAGAACAATCTGCGGGACCCCAAATTACTTGGCCCCTGAAGTCCTCCATAGACACGGTCACGGTCCGGAGTCAGACGTCTGGTCTCTGGGATGTGTCATGTAGGTTTAGTTTCCTCTTTAACACTTTACACACCCTAAAAATAAAAAGGGAAAGGAAAATGTAAGCTTGTGACTGTCATCCTGGAGCAGTGCGTGGGTTCACGCTGTGGTGGAACGATCTTGTTTATCTCCAGCTGCATTTCTTGTTTGGCGTCACACAGGAAACCTGTGGCATCGCTGTATAACTGATGTTATGCTGCTCTGCTTCCGGACGTTACAAACATGGCGAGGGTAGTGTGCCCAGCTCCTCCCTGGCAGGAGACAGAGGTTTCCCCAAGAGCGTTCATCCATAAGTGTCACTTGTCGCGTGCTGACACTACACTAATTACTGGGGAATCTATGTTCTGAACGTCGGTCCCCTGTGGTTTATTTGACTTATTTTATCTTCTGTGGAACTTGCATTTGACGTCAATAAAGATATCAGAGTATCAGATTGGCATCTCCAATGTGTCTATAAATGTCTGCATGGTATAAATAGTTTTATTAAATGACCCTTGTCCCCTCCAGGTACACACTACTCTGTGGCACGCCACCCTTTGAGACCGCAGATTTAAAGGAGACTTATCGCTGTATTAAGCAGGTGAAGTACACCTTGCCAGCTTGCCTCTCGTCCTCTGCCAAGCAGCTTATCATGGGGATCTTGAAGCGCACTCCAAGTGAGCGGCTGACACTCGACCAAATCACTGAGCATGAATTCTTCTCTAAGGTGCGTCCTTCCCTCCCTTGACACATTTTTATATGGAATCTTTTATTTCCTTGTCTGTAGATTAACCCCTTGTGTTCTTGTTCAGGGTTACACCCCGGAAAAGTTGCCTCCAAGTAGCTGTGTCATGGTCCCAGATCTGCACCCGCCCAACCCCGCCAAGAGCCTCCTCACCAAAGTTGCCAAGAGTTTGTTTGGAAAAGGAAAGTCAAAAGGTAACGACAGTGGACTATAAACTGTGCAATCAGTGACATAACACCATGGCTTTCAGCCACTATTTCCTCTGCTACTGTAAACTAATTCCTGCCTCAGATTTGCTTCCTAACACAAAGACCCATACTTTATTTTTATGCAACTCTGTATAGTCCAACGGTCTCCCTGCTAATCAGCTGGGTAAAGGAGTTGCAGCTGCCTCCTGTTAACTTAACCCATCCCTTTTAAAATAATTTATATATTTTTTTGCATGCCTTTAAAGAGGTTTTCCAGAGCCACTCACTTTTGCATTAGAATTGACTGGTGCAATTGAGGTTACAATTATGCACCATCAACAGGTATTGTGCACGTGTTGTAACCTAATGAAGAGGATGAGCGCTGTCCCTGCCGATCATGCATTCAACTTGTCGTCACCACTCGTTTCCCATGCAAGTGATAAGCTCTGCAGATCACTGATAACTTTTAGTAAAAATAAAGGCCCCTCTTCCCAAGTTGCTGGAGCATTGTAAATCGGTAATGCTGATCCTGCAGGGATTCTGATTAACTTCTAAACTTTGTCACAGCAGTTCTTTGTGTCTGACATCTGTTTGTTTTTGCAGCAAAGAATGGCTCCTCTGATGAGAAGGATGAAATATCTAAGCTGGTGACGGGTCTGGTGAAAACTTCAATCTGCCGACAGCTCAGCTATAAAACTGTGGAAGGAAGTGAGGTAAGGGGCAAAAGCTGAGAAATTTCTCTTTAATAGTTACTATCCATGGCTACAAACTATCTGGTCATGTCTATATCTACATTCTGTCTGGAATAGTGGCATAGATGGATGGATATTGCATGGATAAGACTGTTTTTATATACGTTTCATGAAAGGGTTTGTCCTGTGGCCAGAGGCTGTAAGTAATGCTTATTTTCAGCAGGGAGTCCAACTACTAGGAGTTGCACCAATTGGCAGAATTAACTTTTTATCCCTGTTAAGGTACCGTCACACTTAGCGACGCTGCAGCGATACCGACAACGATCCGGATCGCTGCAGCGTCGCTGTTTGGTCGCTGGAGAGCTGTCACACAGACAGCTCTCCAGCGACCAACGATCCCGAGGTCCCCGGTAACCAGGGTAAACATCGGGTAACTAAGCGCAGGGCCGCGCTTAGTAACCCGATGTTTACCCTGGTTACCAGCGTAAAAAAACAAACAGTACATACTTACATTCAGCTGTCTGTCCCTTGCCGTCTGGTTCCTGCCTTGACTGCTGGCCGTAAAGTGAAAGCAGAGCACAGCCACAGCGGTGAGTCACCGCTGTGTGACTCACCGCTGTGCTGTGCTTTCACTTTCACTTTGCGGCCAGCAGTCAGTGCAGGGACCAGACGGCAAGGGACAGACAGCTGAATGTAAGTATGTACTGTTTGTTTTTTTACGCTGGTAACCAGGGTAAACAGCGGGTTACTAAGCGCGGCCCTGCGCTTAGTTACCCGATGTTTACCCTGGTTACCAGTGAAGACATCGCTGAATCGGTGTCACACACGCCGATTCAGCGATGTCTGCGGGGAGTCCAGCGACGAAATAAAGTTCTGGACTTTCTTCCCCGACCAGCGATCTCCCAGCAGGGGCCTGATCGCTGCTGCCTGTCACACTGGACGATATCGCTAGCGAGGACGCTGCAACGTCACGGATCGCTAGCGATATCGTCTAGTGTGACAGTACCTTTAGACTGGAGCAGCAGAGCGCAGTATTCTGTTCTCCAGCAGAAGTTGTGGTCGGTGTTAGACCTGTTGCTCCACTTTGTAACTAGGATAAAAGAAAAAATCCCAGTCTGGCGGTTGGGACACCTACCGATCTGGAAGTGATAACTGTATAAACCTTTTTAAGGAGACTAAATCTTCTGTAGACTTAAGTTGGTGCAAGTTGACTTGCAGAACCCAATTTAGGGTATTATCTGGCTTCTGGATGAGAGCCGCCTCTTAGCTGACAGCATCACAACTATTCACTAGCTTATGTGGTGACTTCACAAAGTTGTCATTCTGCCAGGACGTACTGGCCTGGCCCCAGTCCTGTAAATCGTTTTGCACCAACCCTAGTGCAGGCATCCATTGCTCACTGAGCTGCCGTGTATCTAAGGTCCCTTATGGGACTCTAATAGAAGCCAAAAATATATCAATCTGACTCCATGCCCTGTCTCCTACCAGCAGGCGGCCGCCCCGGTCACTGGCCATGCCCTCAGCACTAGCTGCAGCCCAGTGGAGTCCTTGACAGAAGAGGCTTCGGGGAAATCTGTCTCAAGATCGATCCGTGGGAGCCTGGTCAGCAGTGACGGTAAGTGACACATCTTATAGTGGTTCTTGATTGTTTTGGGGTATGTGCACACGTTCAGGTTTTCGCAATAAAAACACAATAAAACCGCATTAGAAACTGCTGACATAATATGCATCCTATCATTTAGAATGCATTCTGCAATTTTTGTGCACATGATGCGTTTTTTTCCGCAAAAACGCATCGTGGTAAAAAAAGCAGCATGTTCATTAATCTTGTGATTTTGTCACGTTTTTCCCGCTATTCTATGCATTTGGAAAAAACGCATCAAACGCGCAAAAAACACATGCAGATTTCTGGCAGAAATCCTGACATGTGCATAGCCTTACTCTTCATCATGGCTGACTTTTTTTTTTTTCCCTCTCCCCTCCTTCCTGACAGGCTTTGAAGACTGCATCACTGCATCTGGTGTTATGGAGACTGCTCTAGAAGTCCTGAAAAACTGTATATCTTCCATGCCCACAGGTGAATAACCCAATGATCCTGTAAACTCTGCCTGTCAAGAATTCTTGAATGGTTAATTATAATGGTCCCATTGTTCTCTCAGGTGAAGGGAAACCAATCCCCCTCTCCAAATATGAAGATTTCATGTGGGTGTCGAAGTGGGTAGACTATTCCAACAAGTACGGCTTTGGTTACCAGTTGTCCAATAGAAGCATCGGCGTCCTCTTCAACAATGGCACCCACATGGTTCTACCAGCCAGTCGCAGGTACAGATCCAACTCTTCTCTACATAATCATTATGGTTTTCTGACCTGAACTCTGCCTCAAACTTGTGTCCCTCTTCCTAAATTGTACGATCTTGCTGAATGCTTCTGATGAGCCTGATCCTCAAAGCACAGTGGGTCGCCTCTATAGTCCATTAACAATTGGTTGCAGCCTGGACGAGCCCTTGAAATGCTGTTAGATACAATGGTATAATTCATCTTTCTTACCATAGAAACGTCCACTACAACCTGACAAACAGCCGCCACTTTATGTTCCCGACCTCGGCCGTACCAGAGCAGCTCCAGGGTCAAATGAGCATTTTGCATTATTTTGCCACATACATGGAGAAGAACCTCATGAAGGTGAGTTTTTGGTAGGGTAGCAGGATGTGGATTCCTATCGTTGGTCCACGTAGAAGCATTTGAATGCTCATTTGCTTCACAAATTAAATATTTACATGACTGGTTTCAGAACAAATGCAAAACTGTTCACCCGAATGTTTCCACTGCATCGTTTTCAATCTACAGTCATTTATCGAGTATCGTCTTGTTTTAAGAATTAATAGCCCCAGGTTAGTAAAGAGTGGTGGTGAATCGAGATGCCAGAATTGCAGTTTCTGGGTTGCTGCAGCTTGGCACAAAATACACAATAAGTAATCAAAATGTTAATATTTTAAAGAAAATCTGGTTATTTTGGATGGCGCGCTCCCACATTGGGGAAGACGCCTACAGTCAGTCTCCAGCGATGTCTTAAGGTGCGGTTATTAACGGTTGTACTGTCGCGGGTTCTTGCCTCAGGTTGGCGGTTTCTGGTGTTCATAGGTCAGGAATGTGACTGACCTAACCAGTTGTGAGGATCCAGTGGGAAGTGTGGGCTGGAAGCTGCTCTCGCCCCATCCTCCATTGCCTTTCACCACTTCGATCTCTGCAATTCCTCAATCTTCTGGTTGTAACTGACTTCTTACAAATTCCTGTGTCTGCAGGGAGGGGATCTGCCGTGTCAGGACGAGGGGAGCCGGCCGCTGCTGCTGCTTCTCCAGTGGGTGAAGACTGAACATGCCCTGCTGATGCTCTTCAACAACGGCACCCTGCAGGTAAGGACCCAAAGTATACACTGTATACCCCCACCCCACGGTTACTGCTACTTATCTTGCCTCAGGGTGCAATCCTTGCTCTCCCCTAAGGTTTGTGCATTGAAACTGCCAACCAAACACTCAGAAGAATTAAAATATTCACTTCTATGTAAAAGCGACTTGCTTTTCTGCAACGTTAAACCTCATCAGGTTTCCAAAGACTCCAAGCAGTTAAGCGCCCCGACCATTATTCAAATGAAACACTGTACTCTACAATAAGTCAATGGGAAGACTTAACAAATCTGCATTTGTTTAACGTTTTTAAATGCCATTAAAAAAAATACAGTAATACATTAAAGCACTCAAATAACTTCTCCAAAAAAAGATGCTTTGGGTATACCAAACTTCAAAGAAAAGTGGTTTCCTGGAGCATCTTTATTTATGGCCTTCTGAAACGTGTGCACATTACAAAATAGTTTGGTACAATGAATTGGTCAGGGCTGAATATTTCTCCAGCATCGTACTAGTACATTAATTAAAATCCCACCTAGACACCACTGAACGTCTACCAATCAGGAGGTCTGGTTTGACATAATGTGCATGACGGCCTTTATCTTGTCAGTCTGGATATAGGACCATTGCTGCCATTCTCCGTCTTCCAGCAGATCCTTAATGGTGACTAACTTAACAAATACATGAGTTTTTTTGTTGTAAGAGACAATATTGCAGATTACTGCGCAGTAACGAGTGATCTCTGCTCACGGGAGATCCTCAGTACTGTTCTGCCACCCTTTTCTGGTGCTGACTTGATTCTTCTTCTCAGGTGAACTTCTACAATGATCACACAAAGCTCATCCTCAGCAAACCTCAGGATGTCTACCTGCTCACCTACATCAACCGTGACCGCAGCTCCCAGACCTTCCTTCTCAGCTCTCTGGTGGAAAGCGGCTGCTCCTCAGACATGTACCACCGCCTAAAGTACACTCTGAAGCTTCTAGAGCAGAAGTCTGAATCCTAAATCTTCTTACCCCATACTTGGTCCTTCATGCCATTCCCTGCTCTTAACACAGCGGTGGCCAGATTTATCTGCTGGATGTATGGGGCAGAGTCTTTATCTGGAGGACCGGACCCTGGAACTGTACAATCCAAGGCTCCTCAGAGCTTTTTGGTGCTTGAAATATGAAATCTGTAGCGACATTCTTGAAGTTGCCTTCACGTGACTTGATTCACAATGATCCGGCAGTGGCTGGTCCTGCACAGATCACCCGGTGTGACAATATAAGGTTATGGGTTACACAAGGCTTCCCTGGTTTACTGCAGACGGTTGTCTGATCTCGTGACGGGCAGATTGTGGATACAGGACGCTCATGGCAAGTGTTATCTGATCAGTGGATTTGGCAGCTCGCTTACTGTATTAAGCTCAACGCAAGAGGATTAAGCAGATTTGCAATGGGGACATTAAGCCGCTGACTTGCTGCCTGTTGTAATACGGCTGTTTAAAAACAAAAAACTCCCATCCATCAGGGTGTTGCTGATGCAAAACAACCAGCTGCTGGGGGCTACTCTATTCAGACCCTCTAAGGGTCACAAATGGGTGACCCTGTCCCCATCTGCTCCAGGGGTGAGCTGCCAGCAATGGTGCAATATGATCAGCTATTGATTGTCCTAGCTTGCAGCAATGGATCCCCTGTGACAACAAACCAAACATTACAATCTTAGTGCATCGAGCTGAATCTTCCACTCTGGGATTCAGAATTGTCCACTTAATGCCATGTATCATCTCGCAAGACTCTCCCCCCTTGTCTGACTTTGCTGATCTAGAGATGAGCAAATTGGTTCACAAGATCCAGGGGTCAGGACAATGGCTGCTGCAGTGGAGCCCTGCAAATCTGCTACCTGCCGGCATCTGGCAAAACGTAATCCTTGCGGCACGAGACGGCTACTTGGAAGATCCGCACATGCCGACAGGTAGATGGCTGATTGCATCGCTCCCATCCAGTAGCCACAGAATGCTGATCTGGGTTCTGCAAGTTTATTCACCAATCTCTACTGCCATCTCATGCCGGAGGGTTCTCCTTCCATAAACGTCAACCTGTAGCTCTGCTCCTGTTCTTGCGAACAGACCAATGACTTAAATGGCTAATCCCCCAAATATTTAAGAACTGCATGGGGAAATCCTAATGGATGCAGGTCAGTTACATTACTAATGGTTCCCTTTCCTCACTTAATGCACTACATTACCAAAGGCTTCTTTGATTTTTGTTAAATTTGCTGTTATAAGCAAAATGGAAAAATAAGAGGAATCCTTATTTTCTCACTAAAACGTAACACGACCGTCTGCTTTTTCTTTTGACTTCTACCAAAGACCCTCTTAGACATCGGATCGACTGACTCCTGAGCTCCGTATAGAAGGTATTTTTATACGGAGCTCATTCCGATCACAGCACTTAAATGTCCTCTCCCACCCGGCACCCGTACACCCCACCTTTCTTATACGCTACATATCAGTCTGGTTCCACTTTCCCAATGTGGAGAGTAGATGCCACCAAAGCGGAGGTCTGCAGAGTTCAGGCTGCTACTTGAAAATTGTCTTGGTTTCACGGTATGAGCCCCCCACGAGAGCAGTGAGGGGCCCCACTACTGTTATATTTGTTCTTCCATTGGATAATAACATTTATTTATGTTTTATTTATAAAGAATGTATTTATTTTTAATGTGTTTTTTTTCCTTCTTAGATTTACATTAATCAAAGCAAAAGTTAAAAATAAAGTTTTATACAAACGACAAATAAAAAATTGATCTGAAAACTGCAGAAAATGTGTTCTGGTTCATTTGGGAGATGTATAACCAATTCCATAGCGTTTCGGGACTGGATTTGTTTGTCTTTGTGATCTGTAGATGATGGATACAGAGAATGGGCTGGGATTTGTTATTCGGCGTTGTCAATATGGTAAAGGATTAGTTTTAATCTGAGAAGACCAGACAATGGACTCTTGTGTAATTCTCTGCATTAATGTGATTCCCCCTGTCCACTGTAGATGTAAGGGTACCGTCACACAGTGCAATTTTGATCGCTACGACGGCACGATTCGTGACGTTCGAGCGATATAGTTACGATATCGCAGTGTCTGACATGCTCCTGCGATCAGGGACCCCGCTGAGAATCGTACGTCGTAGCAGATCGTTTGAAACTTTCTTTCGTCGTCTAGTGTCCCGCTGTGGCGGCATGATTGCATGGTGTAACATATATCGTATACGATGTGCGCCTAGTAACCAACGGCTTCTACATCGCACATACGTCATGAAATTATCGCTCCAGCGTCGTAGATTGCAAAGTGTGACAGCAGTCTACAACGCTGGAGCGATATTGTTACGATGCTGGAGCGTCACGGATCGTACCGTCGTAGCGATGAAAATTGCACTGTGTGACGGTACCCTAAGGTGTGAGCAATAGGAGATCAGAAATATGGAAGACCAAAACAAACCCTGCTCCATCTGTAGAGGGAAGATGGCAGAATTTGTGTTTGTAATCTCTGGCATTTTGCTGCATTGCTTCCTTCTGTCTGCCCCTAGGAGGAAAGGCTGTATATTGCCGCTGATGTTTGGAACAGGCCAGGATCACAATCTCCATTTTTAGCTCATCCCATAGGATTGAGGTTCAAGCTCCTTGAGTCCGGTCATATTCTTCCACCAAACTCCTCCAACCGTGTACACTGAACACTCTGATACAATGGCTCCGTCTCCCTGGTCTGCCACAATCTCGCTGCACTGTCACCCTGCTGCCATGGGGCCCCAGAGCAGGAGCTAGGGTCCCCCAACCAATCATTGCAAGTGCAACTATATAGCTGACCGCGTTGAATCAGCGTCTGACGACCCTGACAGGGAGTCACGATGACATCACTACTCAGTGCCCACTGTCTGGAGACCTGCGGTCAGAGGAATGAGGAAAGGGGATTTATTGGGGTGCATTATACAATAGTCTGCCTCTTCTGGGGGCTACATTATGCCATCTTGGTGTTGGTGCTATTAAACAGTTTTAGGGGCTACTAAGCGGTAATAATAATAATAATCTTTATATAGCGCCAACATATTCCGCAGCGCTTTACAGTTTAACAGTTTCAAACACAACAGTCATAAGTAACGTTAGCAATACAATAATTAAAGTGAAATAAGACGACTCTGCTTGTGAGAGCTTACAATCTACAAGGAGGTGGGGGAGATACGAAGTACAGGTGTGTATTTACAATGATGTATTTACAATGATGGTCCAGCCATATTCAGGGGGTGGGGGATAGATGGGGATAGTGAATGTGCTACACACAAACGTAAAATGACTCTGATTTGTGAACGTGATAGGCCGCCCTGAACAAATGTGTTTTGAGCGAGCGCCTAAAACTATGCAAATTGTGGATGGTCCTAATATCTTGGGGTAGAGCATTCCAGAGGATTGGCGCAGCGCGGGAGAAGTCTTGTAGTCGGGAGTGGGAGGTATGGATTAGTGCAGAGGTTAGTCGAAAGTCATTTGCAGAGCGCAGTGGTCTGTTAGGCTGATAGACAGAAATGAGGGAGGAGATGTAAGGGGGTGCTGCACTGTGGAGAGCTTTGTGGGTGAGAACAAGTACTTTGAATTGTATCCTGTAATGAATGGGCAGCCAGTGTAACGACTGACGAAGAGCGAACATGTTTGAGTAATGATTAGCCAGATGGATGACCCTGGCTGCTGCATTAAGGATAGACTGGAGAGGGGAAAGTCGAGTGAGGGGGAGGCCAATTAATAGAGCATTACAGTAGTCCAGGTAGGAGTGGATCAGGGCGACAGTGAGGGTTTTTGTTTCCATGGTGAGAAAAGGGCGGATTCTAGAGATGTTCTTTAGGTGTAAGCGGCAAGAGATTGTATATGGGAGGTGAAGGAGAGATCGGAGTCAAACATAACACCCAGACAGCGCGCCTGCTGCCGGGGCGTTATTATGGTGCCACCCATGGAGAGGGAAATGTCAGATTTAGGGAGGTTAGTAGATGGCGGGAGCAGAAGAAGTTCAGTTTTGGAGAGGTTGAGTTTTAGATAGAGCGGACATGATGTTGGAGACTGTGGACAGTCAGTGGCGTACTGTAGTACAGCGGGGGTAAGGTCAGGTGATGACGTATATAGTTGTGTCATCGGCATAAAGATGGTACTGAAAGCCAAATCTGGTGATGGTCTGTCCAATTGGGGCCGTGTAGAGGGAGAAGAGAAGGGGGCCAAGGACTGAGCCCTGAGGTACCCCGACAGTGAGAGGAAGAGGAGATGAAGTGGAGCCAGAGAACAGAACACTGAAGGAGCGGTCAGAAAGGTAGGAGGAGAACCAGGAGAGAGAAGTCCTTAATGCCAAGTGACTGGAGCCTAGAGAGTAGGAGAAGGTGGTCAACAGTGTCAAAAGCTGCAGAGAGGTCGCGAAGAATGAGCAGAGTGGTCACCGTTACGTTTTGCTGTTAGAAGGTCGTTGGTCACTGTGATGAGTGCAGTTTCTGTCGAATGTAGGCGGCGGAAGCTGGACTGTGAAGGGTCTAGGAGGGAGGCGGTTACTATTCTGGGTGGTACTATACAGTGAGGGGTCATTATATTGTGTACAAGGGGAAACCTGGGATATTATTAAATGTATAGTGGGCACTTATGGGGGAACTCGAGTTACTGTGACTGTCAAAAGGGCACAGAGGGCAATATTACTTTCTAGGGGGTGAAATGTGGGCACTGTTTTCTAGAGCACTTGCACCCGGCATTACTATATTCTAGAGCAGGGGTCCCCAACTCCAGTCCTCAAGGCCCACCAACATGTCATGTTTTCAGGATTTCCTTAGTCTTGCCCAGGTAATAATTGCATCACCTGTGCAATGCAAAGGAAATCCTGAAAACATGACCTGTTGGTGGGCCTTGAGGACTGGAGTTGGGGACCCCTGTTCTAGAGGTTGCTTTAGAATTTAGAGGGCACAGATAACCACTCAGTGGGTGCAGTAATAGGGACACATACCCCAATACTGAGCCACTGCTGCCGTATCAGCAGGATAAGGAGTTTGTGCAGATTGAGGATAGCACTGAAAATGAGGAGTGGCATGTCTGTAATCTCTGCAGCGAAGTCCTGGCTGGAGAGGTTCTCATGTCAGTCTGGGCCAGATGGAAAGTGAACAGTTCCATCAGAAAGAACGTCAGTGGTAAGTCACCATCTATAACTGTACTGTGATCTTATATGTTCTGTAGGACTGGTATCTACCACTGACCATATGGCGGTAATATCAATGTTTATTGTATAGAGTTTTTCAGTAATAGTGCGGTTATCTGCTAAGGTTCTCCTCCACTATAAGGGTGCATCACCCAGTTGTAATAAAGGTTACCTGGTTAGGGTCCCACTCAGACGTTTTGCCCACCCCTGAACCAAAACCCTAGCTACGCCTCTGCGGACAACCATTTTAAACCATGCATGCAAACTTTTGAAAACTTCTACGTAGATCAAAATTGAAAATGACGTATGCTGATAGTTCGGGTCACAAAAACCAGTGGTTGGGTGGGAAAATGCAACCACTATACCTGTAGTATGAATTGGCCCTAACTTACATACCAGGGGGCTAATGATATTGGGTGCAGGGGTTGTAATCGCACCCAGGCCAGGGGGACTGGAGGGGTGAAATGAAGACTTACTATTAATGACCTGTTATTTGTGGGCCCCATTGAAGATTTTACAATGGGGCCCACAAACTTCAAGGTTCACCACATACTGTTGAGGAGACTGTAGCTGATTGGGCATGCTTGGAGTTGTAGTTGCACCACAGCTGGAAAAGCCCCTGGTTGGAGGCTGCACATGCTGATGCCATGGAGCTCATGAAGTTTGGGGGGTCCAGCTCGGGGTTGACATAACTTCAAACCTCATCCTCATGTTGGGTTTAATCTCTAATATTAGTAGACAAGGGGGAAGAACCAGTCGGGGGTCCTACAAGTAATTGGAAAGAGGTTGCACTTTATCAATAGAAGCATGTCTGCCTTTTATTTTTGCTTTGGGGTCCTCAGTGCTCCCCTGACCATATACACAACACATGTGCACACTATAAATTTATTACACACCATGAGTGCTGCCATTATTCATAGTACAGCCCGTGCACCATGGCCACCGCAAACAAGGAGGCGTTAGAATATGAGGCTGAGGCAAAATGATCGTTCTGGGGGTCCCACAGGGAGCGGCTGGACACCTGCACCCCCTGGTGGCACATCTGGCCCAGGAAGACATTGCAGACCACTTTGTACCGGGCAGGGGTGAATTCCTTCAGTTTGCTGCGGATGAGGTCGGACAGATTCTGGGCCAGCTGCCCGCTGGTGATAGGGTTGTACTTGGCGTCCACCAGGTAGCTCCTCAGGATGGTCTCTAGAGCTTTCTGGGCTCGGCATGGGTTGAACCTGAAGTCCAGGTCGGGGCCCATCTTGAATGTGTTTTCATACTGAATCTCCTTAATGGGCTGATAGAGGGGAAGACCTGAGAAACTAACTCGTCCATAATGCGCCCAGGGCCCCAAGGACAAGCGCCTGTTGGAGCCCATTGTACACAGCGAGTTCTTGCGGGAGAATGGGACGTTCATGTTGCTGACGACCGAGCTGCGGCGCGAGTACATGGCGGGGCGCTCCTCGATGCTTCTCAAACGTGCCAGCTGGCGCGGTGGCATTTCTATGGAGTGAGAGAGGCGGCGGCTGGAGAGAGGACCTGACTTGGAAAAAGCGTCGCCTGCGGCACCCAGGGTCGTACTGTCCTCAGAGGGAGACGGAGGGTTATCTGCCATTGTCCTGCCCTGGAGACCGGGAGAGAAGAAAACTGCATCATATAAAGGAGGCGCAAACATCGTATAACGAAAAGTATAACTCTCCAATATACTGCACCCCACTCCAAATGAAGGGTGCACTGCAAAAAGTTGGCGGAACTGGACGAGACACATAAAAAGTTACAAAACTTTTTCTGACAGCCCAATATGACCATATTCACCAGCCCGGAGTCCAAGGCAGGATTGTCTATGCTGACACACTGTAACAGACTGGACTGTAGGGTCAGGCTGAATTTCCAGCCTTTGTAGATGGGTGTTTGGGTTGACTCGCAGGCTAGCTACATCTACAAGGTGGCACTAAAGGGATAGATGTCATGAAAATGGTGTGCAGAGCAGAAACAGATCACGGATGTCACCGATTCCAGATGACGTTCCCTGTAATAAATGTATAGAACCCACGGAGAAGTATATAACATCATTAGTGACAATGGCAGGAAACCGCAGAGAACATTCACCCAGCAGAAGTTCTGCTACAATGTCCCAGCTGGAATCCTCCCTGTTCTCATGAAGGCGCTGATATCCAGCAATCTCCTGGGCGGATGGCAGCGGGTACCTGGGGTAGAAGGGGAACATTCATCCTATCATATGACCCCCTCCAGGGCAGCTCTCCCTGTATCTAAGCCTGTGATACATGTCCTGCCCATTACCTGGAGACAGAGTAACCGGAGATATAAGGCAGCAAGCTACAACATGTTCATTATTAGTTGTAGAGA
This sequence comes from Ranitomeya imitator, assembly GCF_032444005.1. Lineage (NCBI taxonomy): Eukaryota > Metazoa > Chordata > Amphibia > Anura > Dendrobatidae > Ranitomeya > Ranitomeya imitator. Next base: position 178,980,787 of record NC_091289.1, read on the forward strand.
CGATCAGATACTTAGGGGATTAAAGGGTGGAAGATACATTTATCCGCAGCACTGTCATCTTAGAAACTAATGTCAATGTAATTCCAAGGAGAAAGTGTCTGCGGACCCCCGACCAAGGGAAGTCCATTCATATCTGGAAATCTGCAGCTAATCCAGGTCCACTGCTACTGTCTGCTGAGCCATGTATCTAATCCTACCATGTGTGATACCGTCTGCTGAGCCGTGTATCTAATCCTACCATGTGTGATACTGTCTGCTGAGCAGTGTATCTAATCCTAGCATGTGTGATACTGTGTGCTGAGCTGTGTATCTAATCCTATCCTGTGTGATGCTGTGTGCTGAGCTGTGTATCTAACCCTATCCTGTGTGATACTGTCTGCTGAGCTGTGTATCTAATCCTGTCCTGTGTGATACTGTCTGCTGAGCTGTGTATCTAATCCTATCCTGTGTGATACTGCCTGCTGAGCTGTGTATCTAATCCTACCATGTGTGATACCGTCTGCTGAGCCGTGTATCTAATCCTACCATGTGTGATACTGTCTGCTGAGCAGTGTATCTAATCCTAGCATGTGTGATACTGTGTGCTGAGCTGTGTATCTAATCATATCCTGTGTGATGCTGTGTGCTGAGCTGTGTATCTAACCCTATCCTGTGTGATACTGTCTGCTGAGCCGTGTATCTAATCCTATATTGTGTGATACTGTCTGCTGAGCAGTGTATCTAATCCTATCCTGTGTGATACTGTCTGCTGAGCTGTGTATCTAATCCTATCCTGTGTGATACTGTCTGCTGAGCCGTGTATCTAATCCTATCCTGTGTGATACTGTGTGCTGAGCAGTTTATCTAATCATATCCTGTGTGATACTGCGTGCTCAGCCGTGTATCTAATCCTAACATGTGTGATACTGTCTGCTGAGCTGTGTATCTAATCCTATCCTGTGTGATACTGTCTGCTGAGCTGTGTATCTAATCCTATCCTGTGTGATACTGTCTGCTGAGCTGTGTATCTAATCCTATCCTGTGTGATACTGTCTGCTGAGCTGTGTATCTAAGCCTGTGATGAATGCCTTGTCTGTGCAATGTTGCACTACATTCTGCTTCCTCTGACATCTCAGGGATTCATTCCACATGACAGTGACCTGGAATGTATCACCTCTCACTGTGGCATGTTCATGGTTAATGGACGCAGATCACTCACCCCAAACTCATGTCCAGTGACTGTACGACTGGGGTCCGTTCACACGGTGCAGTTCATAACCACATTTGATCATTTTGTGCAGTTTTCACAGGTGAATCGTGTAACAAAATTGCCAATTTCATGCCCAGTGGGACAGATTCATAGTGGCCCCTCCGCCTGCAGTCACCTGAGGGGTTAATAGTAATGTGTTACCTGTGTGCCCAGCAGCAGGGTGGCAGTATGTCCGGGGTCCTCTCTGCTCCTGCGATACCCGTCCAGCCCTGGTCTTATAAGGGGCAGTAGCGGCATGCCCGGGCTCGTCCCCAGATTAATCATTGCCCCGGCCACTGTAAATCATTGCCACAGAGGAGACAGCTTGGTGCCGGCTGAGCCCGGGCCCGGGGCCAGCCCAAATACCGGGTCACCGTGGACACCGCATGCCACCTCCCTCTGCGATCGCATTTTATTTATTACTGGGCTGATAATTGGGGAACAGTTCGCATTTAATTAACGGGACCAAGAGTCCTGTACTAGTGACACTGTGTACTCTTGAAATACTCTGTGCTGCTGGGATCCCTGGTTCCTGCACAGTCCCTCTCTGAAATACTCTGTGCTGTTGGGATCCCCGGTTCTTGCACATTCCCTCCTCTCTGAAATATCCTGTGCTGTTGGAATCCCTGTTTCCACCACATTCCCTCTCTGAAATACTCTGTGTTGTTGGGATCCCTGGTCCTGCACATTCCCTCTCTGAAATACTCTGTGCTGCCGGGATCCCAGGTTCTCGCACATTCCCTCCTCTCTGAAATACTCTGTGCTGCTGGGTCCCTGCACATTCCCTCTCTGAAATACTTTATGCTGTTGGGATCCCTGGTTCCTGCACATTCCCTCTCTGAAATACTCTGTGCTCCTGTAAATCTTACTTTTTGGGCATTTACACCCCGCAGGGGCCAGTACTTTAGTCCAGTAACATGACCCACAAAAACCTGACATTATCTGCACATGGCTACATGGAAGCCACGCTTTGTGGGAACTTTACTGCTGTCCGGTGTTCATATTGATTACCACTAGTGATGAGCGAATATACTCGTTACTCGAGATTTCCCGAGCACGCTCGGGTGACCTCCGAGTATTTTTTAGTGCTCAGAGATTTAGTTTTCATCGCCGCAGCTGAATGAGTTACATCTGTTAGCCAGCATAAGTACATGTGGCGGTTGCCTGGTTGCTAGGGAATCCCCACATGTAATCAAGCTGGCTAGGAGATGTAAATCATTCAGCTGCAGCGAAGAAAACAAAATCTCCGAGCACTAAAAAATACTCGCAGGACACCCGAGCATGCTCTGGAAATCTCGAGTAACGAGTATATTCGCTCATCACTAATTGCCATCCAACTTTTCCAGGAGCAGATAGAACTCCAGGGTTTGTAGGCTGAGGATTGTCTGCACATTGTAATGCTGTGACCATGGTGCAGTCTGTGACTCATCGCTGTACTGGAGACTGACCCGCTGAGTCTGCACAGGAATGTCATGTCAATGAGCAAGAGCCTCCAGACTGGAAACACACACAGAGGGTCACAGCAGAGTCACCCAGACAGTATCACACAGGACAGGATTAGATACACAGCTCAGCAGACAGTATCACACAGGACAGGATTAGATACATAGCTCAGCAGTCAGTATCACACAGGACAGGATTAAATACACAGCTCAGCAGACAGTATCACACAGGATAGGATTAGATACACAGCTCAGCAGACAGTATCACACAGGACAGGATTAGATACATAGCTCAGCAGTCAGTATCACACAGGACAGGATTAAATACACAGCTCAGCAGACAGTATCACACAGGATAGGATTAGATACACAGCTCAGCAGACAGTATCACACAGGACAGGATTAGATACACAGCTCATCAGACAGTATCACACAGGACAGGATTAGATACACAGCCCAGTATCACACAGGACAGGATTAGATACATAGCTCAGCAGTCAGTATCACACAGGAGAGGATTAAATACACAGCTCAGCAGACAGTATCACACAGGATAGGATTAGATACACAGCTCAGCAGACAGTATCACACAGGATAGGATTAGATACACAGCTCAGCAGACAGTATCACACCAGAAAGGATTAAATGCACAGCTCAGCAGATGGTATCACACAGGATAGGATTAGATACACAGCTCAGCAGACAGTATCACACCAGAAAGGATTAAATACACAGCTCAGCAGTCAGTATCACACAGGATAGGATTAGATACACAGCTCAGCAGACAGTATCACACAGGATAGGATTAGATTCACAGCTCAGCAGACAGTATCACACCAGACAGGATTAAATGCACAGCTCAGCAGACAGTATCACACAGGATAGGATTAGATACATTGCTCAGCAGACAGTATCACACAGGATAGGATTAGATACATTGCTCAGCAGACAGTATCACACAGGATAGGATTAGATACATTGCTCAGCAGACAGTATCACACAGGATAGGATTATATACACAGCTCAGCAGACAGTATCACAGGACAGGATTAGATGCACAGCTCAGCAGAGTATCACACAGGACAGGATTAGATACACAGCTCAGCACGCATTATCACATAGGATAGGAGTAGATACACAGGTCAGCAGACAGTATCACAGGACAGGATTAGATACACAGCTCAGCAGACAGTATCACACAGGACAGGATTAGATACACAGCTCAGCAGACAGTATCACACAGGACAGGATTAGATACACAGGTCAGCAGACAGTATCACACAGGACAGGATTAGATGCACAGCTCAGCAGACAGTATCACACAGGACAGGATTAGATGCACAGCTCAGCAGACAGTATCACACAGGAGAGGATTAGATACACAGCTCAGCAGACAGTATCACACAGGACAGGATTAGATACACAGGTCAGCAGACAGTATCACACAGGACAGGATTAGATGCACAGCTCAGCAGACAGTATCACACAGGACAGGATTAGATGCACATCTCAGCAGAGTATCACACAGGACAGGATTAGATACTCTGTCTGGGCTGCACTCTGCTCTGGTTGCAGGAGTCCGCCCTGCTTTCCAGCCTCCACATCAGGCATTTCCTGGCTGTCTGGGGATCTCTGTGGGGGGATTCCATGTGCAGCCATGTCACACCCTCCTGAGAAGGTTGGGGTCTTTCTGCAGGGGGACGCCTCATCCCTTCCCCCTGCCTTGAGGGGCCTCATTAACAATGCACAGTTCAGGTAAGTGGCCCTGCCAGGGTGAGGAGCTGGGGCCCATGTGGGCAGTGCAGGCCTCCGTCACTGGCAGCTGTGTGTGCGGCTATGGAGGGGGCACCACCCGGGGGCTACAGCCACAGAGGGGTCACCCAGTGTTGTTAGGAAAGCTCTGCGGTTCCCTCAGTTGCCCTGTGGCCAAGAGCAGCCATGTCTGTGCAAAAAAAAAGTGCCCCCTTCTCCTAATCTTGCACTAATCACAAAAGTAGCAGGTAGTCTGTTCCCTCCTTCCTGAAATCCTCTGTGCTGCTGGGACTCTGCCCCTTCTAGCAATTCTCTAACTTCCCACTTCTCTACTGACCCTCTCCTTACACCGGTTAGACCTTCACTGATAACCGGTGTAAGGAGAGGGTTAATCGCCTCTTGTCGCTGAGGTTTTGGCGCTGTGTCTTTTTCTCATCAGCAGAATTGCATGAAAGGTGGAAATCCTGGTGGTCACGGTGAATTGCAGCACTCAGCAGCGCCCCCTCGGCCGGCTGACAACAGCACGACCTTACTATTCTAGAATGGGCTGATACGACTGTGTGGCCGAGCACCAGAGAGGTGAAGGCTCCGGTCGGGTGTTTTCTGGCCTCCCCCGGTCGGTCGGTTGCTCGGTCGCTGACTCTGCAGCTTTTCATCTTCCTACACGTCGCAGCAGCAAGTGAAATTTTGCTGCGACTGCAGGAAGTTGTCGGTGTGGAGCGCGGGCGTGAGGTAACCATGATGGAGGGACGGTTTGTCGTGTGACGCAGATGTTGTCATTGTTTGCCACAATCACTTCCCACACAATACAACGGCGTCCGCCGCTAAATATATCTCACAGGGGTGTATGCTGCCTAAATATGGCGCCGGCAGGACCCTGGAGCACAGGCGCAGGTGTATAATACATGTACTGGGAGGGGGGTCTGATAGCAAAATCATATGGGGGCCACTTTATTTTGAGGGTCGCTGCTCTTGTGGGCGCTGCGACTGTCGCTGCTCTTGTGGGCGCTGCAGCTGTCGCTGTTCTTGTGGGCGCTGCGACTGTCGCTGCTCTTGTGGGCGCTGCAGCTGTCGCTGCTCTTGTGGGCGCTGCAGCTGTCGCTGTTCTTGTGGGCGCTGCGACTGTCGCTGCTCTTGTGGGCGCTGCAGCTGTCGCTGCTCTTGTGGGCGCTGCAGCTGTCGCTGTTCTTGTGGGCGCTGCGACTGTCGTTGCTCTTGTGGGCGCTGCAGCTGTCGCTGCTCTTGTGGGCGCTGCAGCTGTCGCTGCTCTTGTGGGCGCTGCGGCTGTCGCTGCTCTTGTGGGCGCTGCGGCTGTCGCTGCTCTTGTGGGCGCTGCGACTGTCGCTGCTCTTGTCTCAACTTCTATCCCTGCCATGTGGAGGCTAAGGCTTCCCCTCTCGTGGAGGATGCTGAGGCTGTCACAACAGCACTTCACCCAACTAAAGCGACAGGCGCAGCGTTTCCCATGAGAGTGACGGCGCGCTGCACCTGTCGCTCTTGTTGGGAGCGCTGCGCCTGTTTCCCTTGTGGGGGGGCGCTGCACCCATCGCTCTTGCTAGGGGCTCTGCGCCCATTGCTCTTGTGGGGGGCTCTGCGGCTGTCGCTCTCGTGGGGGGGTCACTCTGCACCCGTTGGTCTTACGGGGGGGGGGGGGGGGGAGGGAGCGCTACACCTGTCGCTCTTGCTAGGGGCTCTGCGCCCATTGCTCTTGCGGGGGGGGGGAGCTCTCGTGGGGGGTCACTGCACCCGTTGCTCTTACGGGTGGGCGCTACACCTGTTGCTCTTGTGGGGGGCTCCGCGCCCATTGCTCTTGTGGGGGGGGCTCTGCGCCCGTCGCTCTCTTGGGGGGTCACTCTGCACCCGTTGCTCTTACAGGGGGCGCTGCACCTGTCGCTCTTGCGGGGGGGTCTTCGCCCATTGCTCTTGTGGGGGGCTCTGCGCCCATCGCTCTCTTGGGGGGTCACTCTGCACCCGTTGCTCTTACAGGGGGCGCTGCACCTGTCGCTCTTGCGGGGGGGTCTTCGCCCATTGCTCTTGTGGGGGGCTCTGCAACCGTCGCTCTCGTGGTAGGGCGTTCTACACCTGTCGCTCTTGTAGGGAGTGCTGCACCTGTTACTCTTGTGGGGGGGGCGCTGGTCCTGTCTCATGATATACTGTTCTCTACCTGATGATCTCAGACGCTGATCCTCCTGTGCACAGGAATGATTCATCACTGCTGCCATCAGTGATTTGCTCTGGCTGGATCATTTCTGTTAATATTTAATAATCTGTTGATAAGATTTTGTCTGCAGCTGTGACCTGTGCAAAGAATTATTAACTTCGGGCCTGTCCGCTCATGGTGCAGGCTCACCCCCTAGGGCGTCTTGTAGGTGGGGATCACCCCCCTTGGGTGTCTTGTAGGTGGGGGTTACCCCCTGAAGCGTCTTGTAGGTGGGGGTCATCCAGTGGGGCATCATGTAGGTATGGGTCACTACCTTGGGCATCTTGTTGTACATGCAGGGGGTCTCCCCCTCGTGTGTCTTGTTGATTCTCTTTTCTAGAGTTACTTTTTTCCACGTTATAAAAAGAGGGCCTCTTGAGGTAATATTGCACATAATGAGATTAGATACAGCATCTCAGTAGACAGTACTACAGTTATGGCAAACTGGACATCATTTCACACAAAACCCCAAAAATAGACCAGCCAAAATTGTGGGTAAACAATTTGTTTTCACTAGCATGTGATGCGCGTTCAAACTCACCTGTGGCAAGTAACAGGTGTGGGCAATTTAAAAAATCACACCTGAAACCAGATAAAATGGGGAGAAATTATCTCAATCTTCGCATCGTGTATCTGTGTGTTCCACACTAAAGATGGAGAACAGAAAGAGAAGAGAACTGAATGACGACTTGAGAACCAAAATTGTTGAAAAATATCAACGATCCCAAAGTTACAAGTCCATCTCCTGAGATCTTTATGTTCCCTTTGTCCACGATGTGCAACATAATCAAGAAGTTTACAACCCATGACACTATAGCTAACCTCCCTGGATGTGGACAGCAGAGAAAAATTGAAAGGTTGCAACGCAGGATAGTCCAGATGGTGGATAAGCCCCAATCAAGGTCCAAAGAAGTGCAAGCTGTCCTGCAGGCTCAGGGGTGCATCAGTGTCAGCGCAAACTATCCGTCAACATTTGAATGAACTGCTATTGTAGGAGACCCAGGAGGGCCCCACTGCTGACACAGAGACCTAAAAAAATAGAATGCAGTTTGCCAAAATGTATGTAAGCCAAAATCCTTCTGGGAAAGCATCTTCTGAACAGATGAGACCAAAATAGAGCTTTTTGGTAAAGCACATCACGCTACTGTTTACCAAAAATGGAATGTGGACCATGAAGAAAAGAACACAGTACCTACAGTCAAATATGTTGGAGGTTCAATGATGTTTTGTTGCCTGTGGCTCTGGGTGACTTGACTGTGCAACATGTTTAGATAAAAACTGGAATGGCAATGAACACTATGGTGTCTTATCCAGATTACAAACGATAGATTAAAGGGAACCTGTCACCCCGTTTTTTCAGTAGGAGATAAAAATACCGTTAAATAGGGCCCTGAGCTGTGCTTTACAATAGGGTCTTTTTTGTCCCCTGATTTTACCTATGCTGCCGAAATACCTTACAAAAGTGGCCTTTTTGGCCTGTCAATCAGGCTGGTCAGGTCGGATGGGCGTGGTCACAGCGCTGTTTCTCCCCCACATCTTGCTTATGTTCCCGTTGGTGGCGTAGTGCTTCTCGCATGCGCAAGTGCCGAATGCACTGCGCAGCTGCAGAAAAAGAGCGCGCTCGCCGCTATTCAGCGGTTTCTCGGTGGGCGCGGCCATCTTCCTGAGGCCGCGCGTGCGCAGATGGAGTCTCCTACTTCCCGGGGCTTCAGGAAAATGGCCGCGGGATGCCGCGCGTGCGCAGATGGACATCGCGGCGGCCATATTCCTGAAGCCGAGATTCGAACTTGGCTTCAGGAAAATGGCCGCCGCGATGTCCATCTGCGCACGCGCGGCATCCCGCGGCCATTTGCCTGAAGCCCCGGGAAGTAGGAGACTCCATCTGCGCACGCGCAGCCTCAGAAAGATGGCCGCGCCCACCGAGAAACCGCTGAATAGCGGCGAGCGTGCTCTTTTTCTACAGCTGCACTACTTGCGCATGCGAGAAGCACTACGCCACCAACGGGAACATAAGCAAGATGTGGGGGAGAAACAGCGCTGTGACCACGCCCATCCGACCTGACCAGCCTGATTGACAGGCGAAAAAGGCCACTTTTGTAAGGTATTTCGGCAGCATAGGTAGGGAATCAGGGGACAAAAAAGACCCTATTGTAAAGCACAGCTCTGGCCCTATTTAACGGTATTTTTATCTCCTACTGAAAAAACGGGGTGACAGGTTCCCTTTAAAGTGGGCTGTGCTCACCTGAGGGGGTTGTGAAAGTCACAACCCCTTTATTAGTTATTAAGCAGAGTTGGCTGCTACAGATCCACCAAACAGATAGCAAGCAAAGTTGGAGATGAAAGTGGATATAAAACCCGCAAAGCCGAGGATCCAATATACAATAGGAAACCAGATGAGATATGGATGCGGTTTTGTCAACGCGTTTTAAGGCGATCATACCTCTTCATAAGGACTAACCACAATGATCACCTTGAAATGCATTGACAAATAACCAGCTTGTTTATGGTTATAGGAAGCGATTTGATCGCAGTTATTTATACCAGAGGGTGTGCAAATAAATATTTAAGATGAGGGTGCCATCATTTTTGTCCAACCCATTTTTGGGATTTTGTGTAAAATTATGTCCAAATTGCCTTTTTTTTTTCTGATTTTTCATTGTGTTGTTCCAGTACACAAAAAGGAAATAGGCGTGTATATAACAAAACGTGTAATTGAATAATTTTCTGGGAGAAATATTTCATTTTCCGGAACAATTTTCATGGTGCCAACACTTTTGGCCATGACTGTTTTATAGAATACAATTAGATATAATGGCTGTACAAACCGCATCACACATAGTAGGACACACAGGATTAGATACAGCAAATAGTAGCACACAGGATTTGATTATATGATCGGATTAGGTACAGTATCACAAATGATTGGATTACATATAGCAGCTCAGCAGACGGTAGCACACAGGATTAGATACAGCAAACAGAATCATACAGGATTGGATTAGGTACAGTATCACAAATGATTGGATTAGATACAGCAGCTCAGCAGACAGTATCATGGATGACTAGATTAGATGCAGTGTTTTGACATCTGCTCAGTCTCATAAGCCGCTGTTGGATCTTGTTTTCTAGCGACGTCTCATTCGTGGTGGGGAAGCAGCGGCAGGTGGTCCACGCTCATCGCTGTATCCTGATGTGTCGCTGTAAAGTCTTCCACAGAATGTTCAGCGGGCAGCTGAAGGCAGCGCAGACCCCCCAGGAGATGCAGGTCCCCTTCGTGTTGGCAGACGTTCAGCCTGAGGTTTTCCTGGCAGTCATAGAGTTCATCTACACCAGCAGTGTGACGCTGGACAGTGTGATAGTGAGTATCTGGACAGATTGTACTGCACAACAGGCAGATCGGGGTGCACAGGGGGATATAGACCTCACTACAATGTGCAAGTGTGACTTTTCACTGATACACTGTAACCAGCTCTCTGCTGTGCACGCAGGAAATGATCAGGATCAGTAGCGTAACTTGAAACTTGTGGGCCCCAATGCAAATTCTCTACCTGGGCCCCCAACTATCATGGGTCTTTAATTGTAAAAGTCTTTACATATGGGCCATAGGGATCCTTTGGGTTCCTTGAGGCTGCAGAGCCAAGGTGCGATTGCAACCCCTGCACCTATTATACCTATGCTCCTGACATCAAGGAGACATCATAAAAATACTGACAAATTAGAAAGTTGCAGAACTTTTCATTGTTTAAGTTCTTTGACTCCCCCCATTATGGGTATTTATGGTGGCAGGTGGTGCAGTGGGCACATATAGTCTATGAGATGTGTAGCATGGTGGCTTCATTGCACAGCACTTCCAGCATAAGACGATCTTTGACTCTTCAATCTGGTGGGTAGGGTGGATAAAAATCAATGTTTTTTTTTTAAACAAATCAAAAAAATCGGATTTTTTTTATTTAAATCGGATTTTTTTTATTTAAATCGGATTTTTTTCAATAAACTGCTTTTTGAGGAAAATATTTTACCATCCAAAGGTTCTTCCATCATGAGATAAAGCTGAGTTGTTTAACTCAGTAGAATAAAGGCTGTATATGTGTAACATTCACAATGCCATGCTCTTCCAGAGGTTTCTGTAGGATTAGTGGGCAGTTTCTCTCCTATATTATCACAGACGCTCGCTTTACTTACGCAGTTCTCAAAACTGAATTTGACTCCGCAGAGGTCCCAGTCATCTTCATCACCGCACTTCTCATGATGTTGCCTCATTCGCGCCACCAGGCCTTGCATATCTCTTTGTTGCATCGTTTGCATTTTGCACGCATGCCTGCCTTACCGATAGGCGAAGGAGCTTCATTAAAATATTCCCAAACTGGGTCTCTTTTACGGCCAGCTGCCATTATAAGGAAAGAATGTAATAAACCTCAGATCGTACACACAAACAGATCCAGACTTGTCTGTCTGTGGCTATGCTGCAGTATTGTGCTCAAAGTTTCATTTTCATTTTCTTGTCTGCTTGCCCTTCCTCCTCCTCACACTTAGATTCACATTCTTCTTGTGTTGTGCAGATCTATTCCACTCCAAACAATCAGAAACATATTGTCTAACTTCTTGGACTTGGCACTGAAGGGGTTGATTCTGTATTCATAGGTTTGTAGAACAATAGGATTAAGGTCTTTTTTTCTCAACTCTGTTCATGTTGTAACATTTTTGCTGTGAAGAAGAGGCTGGGACCTCTGCGGAGTCAAATTCAGTTAGGTAGAAACTTTGATTTAAATCACTGATTTAAATCAAGCCTTACTGACTAGTGATTTAAATCGTGATTTAAATCAGTTAGATTTAAATCAAATCCACCCTGCGGGTGACTATCCAATTAAAATGATCTGGATCATTGTACATCTGGATTGGTGAGTGAGGATGAATCGTGAATCGGGTGGCTCAGGATGAACAGACTTCTAGCTCCCTCCCATATAAATCTGCAGAGCAGGGAATAATGGGAGAACACAGACTATAAATGATTAGAAGACAAGTCCTCTTTCAGTTGTGACATTCTTTTTCCGCCGCGGTGACCTGCGGTAATTCACTTGCATGGCGGCCGCCTGGACGTGCATCCTCTCTGTGCTGCAATAGTGCAGGAAGCGGCTGCAATAAAGGGGTTGAATTATTTCTTCCCATTTTTGCACTTCCGCTTTTATACTCTAAAATGAAATCACAAGCAAAAAAAAAAGGTTAATGATGGTGGGGGGCATTTATACCGGCCCATAGCCTCAGTGCCGCTCCTATGAGTTCTTCATTCTTCCTCTCAGGTTCTTACAAGTATCATTCCGCTTATATCCGTCTCTAGGAAAGATGGGTGAGTAACAATATGGCGGACATTACAGATTTCTTATAAGCAGATCTATGGCCGGGTGACAACTTTGTAACGGGGGGTGCAGGGAGGTGTCCATATTGGTTGGCTGTCACTTTGCAGATGCCGATGACCCCAGGTCTGATATTTATCATGGATGACTTTCTTGATTTTACTGGAAGTTTTGTGTTGCACAGATCTGTGTCATAAGGTGACGGACATTGTACAATCGCACTAAAAATAAAAAGTTACACAAGATGTTGTAGACAGAGGCCATTACTCCATTCTACAGTACAAAAGCCGGGGGTCCGACAGGAGACCAGATGGGTTAATATTCGGAGACTTGTTGTGTGACCCCTGAAGAAAAATACTGCCTTATGACAGCAAAAAGCAAATCCAGCGTTATATTTAAAGGGTTTGTCCACTTCCTACAAACTTTCCGTCAGGCCTACTAGATAGTATGGAGAATGATAAAAGGGGGTCTCCATTACACCACATTAGGGGGATGCTACAATGAGCCAATGGACCTGACAAGTTCATATATAAAACCAATATGGTCACACACTTACATTGGTCACTCGCCGGCGCTCTGTGCTCATTCGGTCAGGTCAATCATGTCACATGTATTAACCCTTTATCTTCTGCAGGCATTGGAAGTTCTCACTGCCGCCGTAGAGTACGGGCTCACAGACCTGAGAAAGGTAATTCTGAGGATTGTGGGGTGGTATCAGATAAAAATGATGTTTTTTGTAATGATGGTGGGTGAAAAATCTTTTCTAATTCTCAGTATAACCATTTAGAACAGAATAGTGAGTGCAGCTCTGGAGTATAATATAGAATGTAACTCTGGATCAGTAATGTAATGTATGTACACAGTGACTGCACCAGCAGAATAGTGAGTGCAGCTCTGGAGTACAATACAGGATATAACTCCGGATCAGTAATGTAATGTATGTACACAGTGACTGCACCAGCAGAATAGTGAGTGCAGCTCTGGAGTATAATACAGGATATAACTCAGGATCAGTAATGTAATGTATGTACACAGTGACTGCACCAGCAGAATGGTGAGTGCAGCTCTGGAGTATAATACAGGATGTAACTCAGGATCAGTAATGTAATGTATGTACACAGTGACTGCACCAGCAGAATAGTGAGTGCAGCTCTATACAGGATGTAACTCAGGATCAGTAATGTAATGTATGTACACCGTGACTGCGCCCAGCAGAATAGTGAGTGCAGCTCTGGAGTATAATACAGGATGTAACTCAGGATCAGTAATGTAATGTATGTACACCGTGACTGCGCCCAGCAGAATAGTGAGTGCAGCTCTGGAGTATAATACAGGATGTAACTCAGGATCAGTACAGGATCAGTAATATAATGTTGGAGTAAAGTATTTCTTGGATCTTCCAATTTTTTGCCTTGGGGATATTTTTTGAGCCTCCTGTCTAGCAATGAGAATTCTTCACATGCCACTAGAGATTACTGAATTCCTCACTGTCAGGCGCTTTTACTTAGAGGTTTGATGTGCTGCAGAAATGCCGTTATCGCTGAGTGCAGGTGTGTGCAGTGCAGGGTAATGTTCTGCTGGTCTGGTCCCTGAAGGTAAAAGAGATCTTATTTCCCTTTCTTCCACACTAACTTTATTTGAAACCCCTCTTTAAGATTTGGTGATCACAATGATTGACTATTTCAGTGAGATGACCCGCTGCGTCTCTTCACAATATCTTTGTATAATGAAAAGTTTTCCAACCTTCTAGAAAAACTTTGTCCCCGTTTCATCAAGGCTAACATTTTGTGTTAAAGCCTTTGTTTATTTTTATGAATGATAGGAAGGAGAAACTGAGTGTGCAGAGATTTATCCATCTTGAGACTGTATAGAAGTTTCAAGATGGTGCTTCAGTATATAGGTGGAGTGGGCATCTCAGGAAATGCAGTGTGTGAGGTGTGGGACAAACGGCCATGACTCTTGAGAAATGTAGTTGAGAGTCACAGAATGAGAAGTGGCAGGACGTTCAGGATGTAGACAATAAATCCCGCAAAGATGTCTGCGGGCAGGTAAAAATAAAGGTGGCAGGGTTCTTAGAGGGCTTTTTATAGGAATCGTGTTTGTTTGTTTTTTTGTGCCCAGAAATTCACTATAAAAATGGTAAGTAGCTGACACACAAAGTTGTTAGAAAGTTGTGGAAAGTGTTATTACACAGGAATAAGCGGTGTACAACTAGAAGAAAAAAGCTTCTCACTTGTAGTTGAATTTAATGTAATAATTGCAGCTGATTCTTCCTGTGAGAATCTGTATCCAGGATCCTATTAATAATCCGACAGGAAATGACCGACGTCTGGGACCGAACTGTACACACAGCTGCTTGCCCCATACTGACAGCTCCTGTCAATGTGCTGCTATCAGTCATGTATAACAATGCAACGTATGTGTTATATACTGTGTATATCATATCCTGTGTATGGTGTGGATTATATACTGTTGCGCCTTTGTTTTTTCTTCCCATACGTCCAAGAGTCATAACTTTTTGTTTTCGCCATCGAAACAGACGTATGAAGGTTTTACTTTTGCAGGACGAGTTGTAGTTTTGACCGACACCAATCAGTTTGCTTCATAATGTCCTGAAAAACAGGGAAAAATTCAGTCTAAATAAATCAAGATCTTTTGAACATTTTTTAGTCATTTGCAGATCAATAGCTCGTCTGTGCATTCTTTGATTTCCATCATTCCGCAATGTTTTCTTCTTGGTGTTGCCGTTGGGGTGTTGGGGACCCACTACATCTAAATGCCTCTGTCTGTGATTGATGGTGGCACCTAAATGGTTAAACAGCAGTGATTGGAGTTATCCCTGTGTCCTGTGTTACCGGCAGACTCCGGGTCCATAATTTTACCGTGAGAATATCGCCGTGATATTACGAGGAGACTTCTATGAATATTATCATACTCCTGTGCATGAAGCGCTGAAGATGAAAGTGAAAACGCCAGTAAATGACCCACACCTAGGAGTCTGATCTGGGCTGTAGGCGTCTGTAATTAGCTCTAGATGTCAGGAAACCTCAATGTCTCTGCTTATAACCCAGGGATGGAAAGATAGAGGTGAGACGTCTTTATCCAGGGGGAAGCAACCTAGCGGGGTCACGCTGCACACCCCCACGCAGGACACACGATCCACGGCCTCTCGTCCCGCTGTTTGTATACGATTCACACCAGCTACATACTCACTTTCATTTTTTACGTATGTCTCCATTTTTATACCTTTGTTTGTCAACCCTCATGATATATTAGAATACATTCTACTGATTTCATTTTAATTGTAAAATCATGAAAAATGTGTCAATGATTATAGAATTGTATGAAAATGTCCCATTCATCATTTATCATTCTCCTATCGTGTATCATCCATCACCGAATAGCCATCATTTGTCACCCGTCATCTATCATTTGTCATGTCATTCATGGAACATTAACCAACAAATAAAGTAGCAGTCTGTAGCACTATAGCATGAAAATATGCAATATGGGACATATGAATTGCATTACTGCTCGAGAAAATAAGAAAAATTGAGAATACTTAGCGCATAAATTGTCCAGTTCATGGAACATTATCATTCATCATCTCTCATTTAACAAATATTTTATCCACCATCCATCATCTGTCTTAAAATAAACTTTATTAATCATTCATTATCTGTCATTTATCAGCCATCATTCATTATCTATCGTCCCTCATCTGTCATTCAGGACACATCATTCATCAACACATCTGTTGTCATGATTCATCCGTCATCCATCATCTCAAATGTCATTTATCATAAATCTGCTATCATTTATCATCCAACATCTGTTGCCAATCGCCATCATTCGTTATGTCACTTATCATAAATCAGCTGTCAGTTTTCTATCATTTTTTATTGTCCATGATTCATTGTCCGTCATTCATCATCCACCACCCATGGTCCAAAACCCATCTTTCATCACCGATTATTCAATAAACTTCATCTATCGGGCATCAGGAATAATTTGTCATCCATTTTTTTTCGTCGTCATCATCATTTTTTTTTTTCCTCTGTTCTACAATGAAGTCATGAGACGATGTATACAATTTATGGGATCATCAGATATTGTCCATCTTTCCATCTCTCATCCCGCTGACTGCACTGATCACACCAGGGCGGTGATTTCCTTTTATATTGGTGGATATCGGTGACTCTTAATGAACCCCAATGCCATACAGTAGGGCCTGTTGGGGGTCAATCATGGTGCATTCAGCTCCATGTTTCCAGGCAAAATTAGCGGAAACTTCCAAATGAGAAGAACTTAGTCCATTTCTAAACCTAAAGACCAGAGCGGACGCGGGAAATCTGTGCAATTCCGAGTGCTTAAGAGTTGGGAACAGAGTTGAGCATAAACATTTGGATGACTCTGGTCATTAGTCCATGGTGGCCGGACCAGTGCCCTGCGACCCTCCTCTTCTGATTAGGTGGTCCGGCATGATGCGCACATTACGGTGCTCTGGGTTTGCTCATCATAAGAGGCATCGGTGATGCCGGCGGGAAGGAGATGGTTTACAGGACACTGGTCTGGCCACACCATGGACTGCCGACATGGACCTGGGTGCTGCAGATCTTTTTCCACAACTCTGCGTTGGAGCTGAACATGTCCTACGATAACGGCTCCATCTGCGCTGCGTGGGAATTACAGTATTTTTTATGACAAACAGATTTTGTCTCCAACTAAAAAAGCAAAATACTAAGAGGAAAGAAAGTCAGATTTGCATCTGGGCGCGGCGTCACCAAACCCCCTCAATTACATAGCTGAACTGGGAACTGATGTGTTATGGGGGTCTGAGCGCTGCCCATGACATCATGGAGGGGGTCTATTCTCCGCTCCGGATGTCTCTACGAGGTCAGCACTAGAGCAGGAAGGCTTTGAAGTAATATTACATGAAGAGGGATGGTGGGGGTCCGGGGGTCTCCCTCCCATGAGATCATCGCTTCCTTTTCCTCCCAGCTGCTTGTCATTAGAGAGGATGAGCCATTGTACTGCGCCCACCACAGCCCCAGTATAACTTCCTTATGGGAAGCCATTGATCAGACGGAGGCTTCCTGTATGTCCCAATGTCCACAACCAAGAGGACGAAATATTAACCCTAAATTAGACGCTTACAATGGCGCAAGAATAGGAGGAGCGGCTGATATCAATCTCCTATATGGAGGTTGTACCAGTGCTAGAGCGTTATAGGAGGAGAGGCTGATATTAGTCTCCTATATGGAGGTTATATCAGTGCTAGAGCGTTATAGGAGGAGCGGCTGACATCAGTCTCCTTTATGGAGGTTATATCAGTGCTAGAGCATTATAGGAGGAGAGGCTGATATTAGTCTCCTATATGGAGGTTATATCAGTGCTAGAGCGTTATAGGAGGAGCGGCTGATATCAGTCTCCTATATGGAGGTTATATCAGTGCTAGAGCGTTATAGGAGGAGCGGCTGACATCAGTATCCTATATGGAGGTTATATCAGTGCTACAGCGTTATAGGAGGAGTGGCTGATATCAGTCTCCTATATGGAGGTTATACCAGTGCTAGAGCGTTATAGGAGGAGCGGCTGATATTAGTCTCCTTTATGGAGGTTATATCAGTGCTAGAGCATTATAGGAGGAGCGGCTGATATTAGTCTCCTATATGGAGGTTATATCAGTGCTAGAGCGTTATAGGAGGAGCGGCTGACATCAGTTTCATATATGGAGGTTATATCAGTGCTAGAGCGTTACAGGAGGAGCGGCTGACATCAGTCTCCTATATGGAGGTTATATCAGTGCTAGAGCATTATAGGAGGAGCGGCTGATATTAGTCTCCTATATGGAGGTTATATCAGTGCTACAGCGTTATAGGAGGAGCGGCTGACATCAGTTTCATATATGGAGGTTATATCAGTGCTAGAGCGTTACAGGAGGAGCGGCTGACATCAGTCTCCTATATGGAGGTTATATCAGTGCTAGAGCATTATAGGAGGAGCGGCTGATATTAGTCTCCTATATGGAGGTTATATCATTGCTAGAGCGTTACAGGAGGAGCGGCTGATATCAGTCAACTATATGGAGGTTATACCAGTGCTAGAGCGTTATAGGAGGAGCGGCTGACATCAGTCTCATATATGGAGGTTACATCAGTGCTAGAGCGTTATATGAGGAGCGGCTGACATCAGTCTCCTATATGGAGGTTATAGCAGTGGTAGAGCGTTATATGAGGAGCGGCTGACATCAGTCTCCTATATGGAGGTTATATCAGTGGTAGAGCGTTATAGGAGGAGCGGCTGATAGTAGTCTCCTATATAGAGGTTATATCAGTGCTAGAGCGTTATAGGAGAAGCGGCTGACATCAGTCTCCTATATGGAGGTTATATCAGTGCTAGAGCGTTATAGGAGGAGCGGCTGATATTAGTCTCCTATATGGAGGTTATATCATTGCTAGAGCGTTATAGGAGGAGCGGCTGATATTAGTCTCCTATATGGAGGTTATATCAGTGCTAGAGCATTATAGGAGGACCGGCTGACATCAGTCTCCTATATGGAGGTTATATCAGTGGTAGAGCGTTATAGGAGGAGTGGCTGATATTAGTCTCCTATATGGAGGTTATACCAGTGCTAGAGCGTTATAGGAGGAGCGGCTGACATCAGTCTCCTATATGGAGGTTATACCAGTGCTAGAGCGTTATAGGAGGAGCGGCTGATATTAGTCTCCTATATGGAGGTTATACCAGTGCTAGGGCGTTATAGGAGGAGCGGCTGATATTAGTCTCCTATATGGAGGTTATACCAGTGCTAGAGCGTTATAGGAGGAGCGGCTGATATTAGTCTCCTATATGGAGGTTATACCAGTGCTAGAGCGTTATAGGAGGAGCGGCTGATATTAGTCTCCTATATGGAGGTTATACCAGTGCTAGAGCGTTATAGGAGGAGCGGCTGATATTAGTCTCCTATATGGAGGTTATACCAGTGCTAGAGCGTTATAGGAGGAGTGGCTGATATTAGTCTCCTATATGGAGGTTATACCAGTGCTAGAGTGTTATAGGAGGAGCGGCTGATATTAGTCTCCTATATGGAGGTTATACCAGTGCTAGAGCGTTATAGGAGGAGCGGCTGATATTAGTCTCCTATATGGAGGTTATACCAGTGCTAGAGCGTTATAGGAGGAGTGGCTGATATTAGTCTCCTATATGGAGGTTATACCAGTGCTAGAGCGTTATAGGAGGAGTGGCTGATATTAGTCTCCTATATGGAGGTTATACCAGTGCTAGAGCGTTATAGGAGGAGCGGCTGATATTAGTCTCCTATATGGAGGTTATACCAGTGCTAGAGCGTTATAGGAGGAGCGGCTGATATTAGTCTCCTATATGGAGGTTATACCAGTGCTAGAGCGTTATAGGAGGAGTGGCTGATATTAGTCTCCTATATGGAGGTTATACCAGTGCTAGAGCGTTATAGGAGGAGTGGCTGATATTAATCTCCTATATGGAGGTTATACCAGTGCTAGAGCGTTATAGGAGGAGCGGCTGACATCAGTCTCCTATATGGAGGTTATACCAGTGCTAGAGCGTTATAGGAGGAGCGGCTGACATCAGTCTCCTATATGGAGGTTATACCAGTGCTAGAGCGTTATAGGAGGAGCAGCTGATATTAGTCTCCTATATGGAGGTTATACCAGTGCTAGAGCGTTATAGGAGGAGCGGCTGATATTAGTCTCCTATATGGAGGTTATACCAGTGCTAGAGTGTTATAGGAGGAGCGGCTGATATTAGTCTCCTATATGGAGGTTATACCAGTGCTAGGGTGTTATAGGAGGAGCGGCTGATATTAGTCTCCTATATGGAGGTTATACCAGTGCTAGGGTGTTATAGGAGGAGCGGCTGATATTAGTCTCCTATATGGAGGTTATATCAGTGCTAGAGTGTTATAGGAGGAGCGGCTGATATTAGTCTCCTATATGGAGGTTATACCAGTGCTAGAGCGTTATAGGAGGAGTGGCTGATATTAGTCTCCTATATGGAGGTTATACCAGTGCTAGAGTGTTATAGGAGGAGCGGCTGATATTAGTCTCCTATATGGAGGTTATACCAGTGCTAGAGCATTATAGGAGGAGCGGCTGATATTAGTCTCCTATATGGAGGTTATACCAGTGCTAGGGTGTTATAGGAGGAGCGGCTGATGTCATTTGCACTTATAGAAAGGTTCTCTGCACTGGAGATTGTGTGACATAAGGAAGTTTGTTACGTGGCTGATAACAGAGAGAAATAGATTGCATTCACTTGTTGTGGATTCAGCCTCTCTCCAACTTGTAATGTCTGATAATAGGGAGCAATAGATTATACAGCTGCACAGCAAATGGAAGGAAATGTATAAAAATCTAATCTTATAAATTATGATAAATCTATGTAAGACCCTTGATGGTCATTTGGGGGGATGGGGATCTGCATGAGCTGCACCCCTCCCCTGCCTGTCCAGAAGTGACAGGCTGGGGAGGGGTGGACTGGAAGCCACGAGGGTCTCCCCATAAGGGTCTAGTCAGGAGGTTTGTGACTTGTTAGCAGCTTCTCTCTGAGTCAGGCTCCTGACATGACTGTGCTGATCATCACTTCTGCTAGGACTCCCCCAGGGGATCCCCAAGTATAACCTTCCCCCACCTCCATAACTTTCCTATCACCTCCCCCAAAACTTCTGCCTCTGCAGCTCTCTGTACTGACATGACTCCCGGTGCCCCCCATGGGACACCCCCTGTGTCTGGGATGATACATTGTATGTGCTGATCTTTCCTGTAACCTTCCCACTGAGTGATGCTGGTTTCATTATTTGTAGATACTATGTTGTATTAATATCCGGTGCGAATGCTAGAAAGTGCCAGCGGTGCCAGGAGCGTGGGCACTATGGGGTCTACGGGCCTCTAGGCACTGCCTGACCGTCCGGCCCAGCGGGGGTGATTGTAGCATATGATTGTAGGCAGCAGCTGCTGAGATCACTGGGGGATGCTGATCGGTGACCCCTGATCCTGGGATTTGTAGATCAGTGGCAGGAATGACATACACTGTATCACAGCAGATTGTTCCCACGGATCCTCAAATCTGACAGTGTCCAGGATGTCGCCGCGGTCTCACAGTCTCCAGTTTGTGTCATTATACTTGTTCTAAAGCAAACACTAAAGCGATTCACAAACTGTAAACACGACGTGTCAGGACTGCCGCACTGAATAATGGGGTGCATGAGGGAGAGGATGGACCTTTTCTGACTACCCCATTAGGATTATATAGAATAGTCATGAGATTTTCCCTTTTTAATATTGTGTTTCTTTACACAATTGTATATCTTTATATTGGCCAGAGCTCCAAATGCACTATATTGACAGCTACATAAAAAATTGTCCCCCCACCAGGGGGAGACCCCTGCATATAGAGATATATGATAAGATTCTAACTGTCTGCAGCCACCACTAGGGGGAGCTCCCTGTATACAAAGATGTATGGTAAGAATCTGTCTGATTGCAGCCAACACTAGGGGGAGCTCCCTTTATACAGAGATACATGGTAAGATCCTGGCTGCAGCCACCACTAGGGGGAGCTCCCTGTATACAGAGATACATGATAAGATCCTGTCTCCAGCCACTATTAGGGGGAGCTCCCTGTATACAGAAATACATGATAAGATCCTGTCTGCAGCCACCACTAGGGGGAGCTCCCTGTGTACAGAGATACATGAGAAGATCCTGTCTGGAGCCACCACTAGGGGGAGCTCCCTGTATACAGAGATACATGAGAAGATCCTGTCTGCAGTCACCACTAGGGGGAGCTCCCTGTATACAGAGACACATGATAAGATCCTGTCTGCAGTCACCACTAGGGGGAGCTCCCTGTATACAGAGATACATGAGAAGATCCTGTCTGCAGTCACCACTAGGGGGAGCTCCCTGTATACAGAAATACATAAGATCCTGTCTGCAGTCACCACTAGGGGGAGCTCCCTGTATACAGAAATACATGATAAGATCCTGTCTGCAGTCACCACTAGGGGGAGCTCCCTGTATAGAGATACATGATAAGATCCTGTCTGCAGCCACCACTAGGGGGAGCTCCCTGTATACAGAGATACATGATAAGATCCTGTCTGCAGTCACCACTAGGGGGAGCTCCCTGTATACAGAGATACATGATAAGATCCTGTCTGCAGTCACCACTAGGGGGAGCTCCCCGTATACAGAGATACATGATAAGATCCTGGCTGCAGCCACCACTAGGGGGTGCTCCCCGTATACAGAGATACATGATAAGATCCTGTCTGCAGTCACCACTAGGGGGAGCTCCCTGTATACAGAGATACATGATAAGATCCTGTCTGCAGCCACCACTAGGGGGAGCTTCCTGTATACAGAGATACATGATAAGATCCTGTCTGCAGTCACCACTAGGGGGAGCTCCCCGTATACAGAGATACATGATAAGATCCTGGCTGCAGCCACCACTAGGGGGTGCTCCCCGTATACAGAGATACATGATAAGATCCTGTCTGCAGTCACCACTAGGGGGAGCTCCCTGTATACAGAGATACATGATAAGATCCTGTCTGCAGTCACCACTAGGGGGAGCTTCCTGTATACAGAGATACATGATAAGATCCTGTCTGCAGTCACCACTAGGGGGAGCTCCCTGTATAGAGATACATGATAAGATCCTGTCTGCAGCCACCACTAGGGGGAGCTCCCCGTATACAGAGATACATGATAAGATCCTGTCTGCAGCCACCACTAGGGGGAGCTTCCTGTATACAGAGATACATGATAAGATCCTGTCTGCAGCCACCACTAGGGGGAGCTCCCTGTATACAGAGATACATGAGAAGATCCTGTCTGCAGTCACCACTAGGGGGAGCTCCCTGTATACAGAGATACATGAGAAGATCCTGTCTGCAGTCACCACTAGGGGGAGCTCCCTGTATATGGAGATACATCATATAATGTCTGGAAAAACCTTTAGGTATTTTTAGTTAAATTTTCACTTTTCTGTTATTATGTCAATAAAAAACCAATTTCTAATATACGTAGTGGCAAAATGATCAAGACTGGCTTTTTTTTTAGGAGCAATTGCAATTTATGCAAAAAATGTGTGACTTTAATCTACCTGTTTGCTAGCATAAAATCTTTGGAAGCTTCCCTTTTTACTAGTTCAGGTTCAAGGTTTCTTGTCTATTTTCCAGCTTTGTGTGGACTTCATCAGTCAGACGCTGACGGTGGACATGGCCTGTGAAGCGTTACAGGTAGGAGACTGTGCATTGGCTTATTATACAGGATTGTGATTAATATCCATAGCCGTTGAGGCTGCAGCGATGCATACAGTATATATCTGGGAGTCGGATCCATCAACACTTTTACACCAGAGTTCTGCAGTAAAAATCTTCAAAAAGTCACAAACTTTGGCGCATCTCGAGTCTGCATTAAAATTTTGCGACTTTTAACGTTATCGCGCCATTTTTGATGATGAGCGGCGATGGATGTGCACGCCTCTTTCTGCATTGCCTAATTAATTGAGGTGTGCAGAAGAGCGTAAACTTCAAGTTTTTGAGGTTTATTTTGGAGAGTTTCCACTAAAATAATCTCAGTGTGTATGTGCACATGACGTATTTTTCTGGCAGATTCCATCATGGAAACCGCTATGTGAGCAGAACTGGATAGGGACAGGATTCAATTCACTAACAAAAATAGACGAGATCTTAGAATATTAAGAAATAAAAGCACAAACTGCATTAAAAAGATTCAGAACTTTTGTGGACTTTTCTCAAGCTGCATAACATGTATAGTAACATCACGTCAATCGCTTAATTGCGCATACGTGCGGTTTTATTGCTCCTTCTCGTCTTTGTTACATATTTTTGTGATGCATTTTTTTTTTGTGCAAACATTCCGTTTTTGGATTTAAGGTACCGTCACATTTAGCGACGCTGCAGCGATACCGACAACGATCCGGATCGCTGCAGCGTCGCTGTTTGGTCGCTGGAGAGCTGTCACACAGACAGCTCTCCAGCGACCAACGATGCTGGTAACCAGGGTAAACATCGGGTAACTAAGCGCAGGGCCGCGCTTAGTAACCCGAAGTTTACCCTGGTTTAACATCCTAAAAGTAAAAAAGACAAACGCTTCATACTTACCTTCCGCTGTCTGTCCCCGGCGCTCTGCTTCTCTGTACTGGCTGTGAGCACAGCGGCCGGAAAGCATAGCGGTGACGTCACCGCTCTGCTTTCCGGCCGCTGTGCTCACAGTGAGTGCAGGAAAGCACAGCGCCGGAGGACAGACAGCGGAAGGTAAGTATGAAGCGTTTGTTTTTTTTACTTTTAGGATGGTAACCAGGGTAAACATCGGGTTACTAAGCGCGGCCCTGCGCTTCGTAACCCGATGTTTACCCTGGTTACCAGCGAAGACATTGCTGAATCGGTGTCACACACGCCGATTCAACGATGTCAGCAGGGAGATCCAGCGACGAAATAAAGTTCTGGACTTTCTGCAGCGACCAACGATGTCACAGCAGGATTCTGATCGCTGCTGTGTGTCAAGCTGAACGATATCGCTAGCCAGGACGCTGCAACGTCAC
The DNA here is from genome assembly GCF_032444005.1 of Ranitomeya imitator. Taxonomy (NCBI): domain Eukaryota; kingdom Metazoa; phylum Chordata; class Amphibia; order Anura; family Dendrobatidae; genus Ranitomeya; species Ranitomeya imitator. The sequence continues at coordinate 179,005,375 of NC_091289.1, forward strand.
AGATCGCTAGCGATATCGTTTAGTGTGACGGTACCTTTAGTTCAGTATGATTTAGTCTCTGAGATATCGTCAGTTGAACAGCGGCACATAAACCTCCATCAGTCATTCTGCCACCATGAACCTGCAGAGAGGTGATCTGCAGTCACAGAGGGGATGAGCATCTCTAAATGTCATGTTCCTCTTGTGACCATTATCTGGATGCGTCACTCGCTACTGCGGACATTTTCAGAACTCTTGGTAAAACTTCTGAAAAGCGAAAAAAAAAAAAATACATTTCCTGACACAAGATCAGTGGAGGCACCAGGTCGCCCGTTTCCCACTGCTAGAGTTGCCCAAATCCCACTGCTAGAATCGCCCGATTCCCAGCGTTAGTGTCGCTCGATTCCTACCACTAGTCGCCTGATTCCCAGCCCTAGAATCGCCCGATTCCCAGCGCTGGTCGCCCGACTCCCAGCCCTCGAATCGCACGATTCCCATCGCTGGTCGCCCGATTCCCAGGGCTAGAGTCGCCCGATTCCCAGGGCTAGAGTCGCCCGATTCCCAGGGGTAGAGTCGCCCGATTCCCAGGGGTAGAGTCGCCCGATTCCCAGGGGTAGAGTCGCCCGATTCCCAGGGGTAGAGTCGCCCGATTCCCAGGGCTAGAGTCGCCCGATTCCCAGGGCTAGAGTCGCCCGATTCCCAGGGCTAGAGTCGCCCGATTCCCAGGGCTAGAGTCATCCGATTCACAGGGCTAGAGTCGCCCGATTCCCAGGGCTAGAGTCGCCCGATTCCCAGGGCTAGAGTCGCCCGATTCCCAGGGCTAGAGTCGCCCGATTCCCAGGGCTAGAGTCGCCCGATTCCCAGGGCTAGAGTCACCAGATCCCTGCCAGAGTACTTCTTAAAGATCACATTGCCCATCCAGTCATATCTGTAATACCAGTCGCGGCTTAGGTACAGAGCTCGGAAGCCTATCATGTGTGATACTGTCTTCTAAGCCACTCCTGTATCTAAGTCTTTCTTTTGTTACTCTCTGCTGAACTCTTGTATCTAACCCTAGTATGCGATACTGTCTAATGAGCTACTATGATTCTATTATGTATCTATTATGTGAGATACTATCTGCTGCTTTGTATCCATTCCTATCGTGTGTGTTCACTGCTGCATCTAATCTTATATTAAGTGATACTGTCTGAGTTGTGCTATCTAATACTGCTACGTGTGATCTGTACTGATCTGCTGTATCTAATCGTATTATGTGTGATACTGTCTGCTGTGCTGATGTATCCAAACTTATCATGAGAGATCCTGCCTGCTGAGCTGCTGTATCTAAGCTTTAATCAGTTGGATTTGTCTTTCTCTCACTCTCATCGGCCTCGCAAAAATAAAAAACAAATGGTCTATAAATCACTGGTTTCCAGTCTACACCAGTACCACTTGAAGGGCCTGTTAGTGGGAGCCGGAATCTTGAACCAATTCCCAGTAAGTAAAGTAAATCTCTGAAAATTGTTGCCCCCGGTATAATACCCCCAACCCTCAATTTCCTCTCTGATTATGCAAACACACTAAATACTATACAAGATAAAATAATATATACCTCCTGAATAGCATGCTAGGTAGTGTAAGAGCCCCCCATGGTCCCTGCCCTCTTTCTTGGAGTCCCCCTATAGAATCACAATACATCATCTATATTTTCTGTCTCGCCCCCCATCCGTCTGCTGTAAAACATTGCCCAATCTGTGGAAGATCTATAGATCTGTTCATGCTCCTGGTTCATGAAAGCTCCCATGTCTGGTGTGTTTGTACACCTGTGTCTGGCTTTATTGGAAAACGGTAATTTTCCTATCCATCATATGCAGCATCACCGTATTGTACGAGCGAGCAAGTGATCGCGTCTCCTACAGTGACCAATAAAAAATGAGAAGCAAAATCAAATATATATATTATAATATGCAAATATAAGCAATCCTACCATCCCCCCCTTTTCTGCAGAATGTAAAATAATAAAGAAAAAAACATCTCTGGCATCTTCACCTGCATATCCATTAAGACAAATAAACTACCGTATTATAATGTGTACTTCATTTGCTGAAATTAAAAAAATCTAAATATCAGCATCACTTCCCCAAAAAATGGATTAAAAAAATAACGGTAAAATATATAGCTCATAGCACAAAAAAAAGCCCTCTGATACCGCTCTATGTTCAAGAAAAATTCTAGCTCTTTGAAAGCAAAAAGGAAAGGTCAAAAGAGAAAAGGATCGCCGGAGACTCCAAAGTCCTAGTCACTCGTGCCCGCATCACCCTGGAGACTGTACTGGCAGCCATTGGTGGTGGTCACCCAGCACCTGTAGGGTACCGAATGTGACGGACGCTGATTTAACATTGCGATGATGTAACATTGATTGTCTGTGTCTTCCATTCGTTCTTGGTTTTCAGGCTGCGGTGACTTACGGTCAGACCGACCTGCGACAGAGATGTCTGACGTTCATAGAGCGCCATACTGCGGTGAGTAGCCTCCGGGTGGTGGTGTGGCGGCACAAGAGGCCATTATACAGGTCCTTCTCAAAAAATTAGCATATAGTGTTAAATTTCATTATTTACCATAATGTAATGATTACAATTAAACTTTCATATATTATAGATTCATTATCCACCAACTGAAATTTGTCAGGTCTTTTATTGTTTTAATACTGATGATTTTGGCATACAACTCCTGATAACCCAAAAAACCTGTCTCAATAAATTAGCATATCAAGAAAAGGTTCTCTAAACGACCTATTACCCTAATCTTCTGAATCAACTAATTAACTCTAAACACATGCAAAAGATACCTGAGGCTTTTATAAACTCCCTGCCTGGTTCATTACTCAAAACCCCCATCATGGGTAAGACTAGCGACCTGACAGATGTCAAGAAGGCCATCATTGACACCCTCAAGCAAGAGGGTAAGACCCAGAAAGAAATTTCTCAACAAATAGGCTGTTCCCAGAGTGCTGTATCAAGGCACCTCAATGGTAAGTCTGTTGGAAGGAAACAATGTGGCAGAAAACGCTGTACAACGAGAAGAGGAGACCGGACCCTGAGGAAGATTGTGGAGAAGGACCGATTCCAGACCTTGGGGAACCTGAGGAAACAGTGGACTGAGTCTGGTGTGGAAACATCCAGAGCCACCGTGCACAGGCGTGTGCAGGAAATGGGCTACAGGTGCCGCATTCCCCAGGTAAAGCCACTTTTGAACCATAAACAGCGGCAGAGGCGCCTGACCTGGGCTACAGAGAAGCAGCACTGGACTGTTGCTAAGTGGTCCCAAGTACTTTTTTCTGATGAAAGCAAATTTTGCATGTCATTCGGAAATCAAGGTGCCAGAGTCTGGAGGAAGACTGGGGAGAAGGAAATGCCAAAATGCCTGAAGTCCAGTGTCAAGTACCCACAGTCAGTGATGGTGTGGGGTGCCATGTCAGCTGCTGGTGTTGGTCCACTGTGTTTCATCAAGGGCAGGGTCAATGCAGCTAGCTATCAGGAGATTTTGGAGCACTTCATGCTTCCATCGGCTGAAATGCTTTATGGAGATGAAAAAAACACTGGTAAATGGTTTACTGACCATGGTATTACTGTGCTCAATTGGCCTGCCAACTCTCCTGACCTGAACCCCATAGAGAATCTGTGGGATATTGTGAAGAGAAAGTTGAGAGACGCAAGACCCAACACTCTGGATGAGCTTAAGGCCGCTATTGAAGCATCCTGGGCCTCCATAACATCTCAGCAGTGTCACAGGCTGATTGCCTCCATGCCACGCCGCATTGAAGCAGTCATTTCTGCCAAAGGATTCCCGACCAAGTATTGAGTGCATAACTGAACATTATTATTTGTTGGTTTTTTTGTTTGTTATTAAAAAACACTTTTATTTGATTGGATGGGTGAAATATGCTAATTTATTGAGACAGGTTTTTTGGGTTATCAGGAGTTGTATGCCAAAATCATCAGTATTAAAACAATAAAAGACCTGACAAATTTCAGTTGGTGGATAATGAATCTATAATATATGAAAGTTTAATTGTAATCATTACATTATGGTAAATAATGAAATTTAACACTATATGCTAATTTTTTGAGAAGGACCTGTATTAGAATAATCATTGGGGGATTGTTATGTAGGCAACTCAAGATGTAACAAGCGTAACCCCCAAACATCAGCTTCATGTGGATTAGTTTCTGGGTTCTGGGTATTTTTGTGCTGTTTTCTCCACCCAGTGGAGGGGGATGGGATCTTCTGGATTGTAAAGTGAAGGTCAGGGGGTCTCCAGATCCTCTCACTTGAGTGTAGGCTGTGACAGATCTACTTGTCATCCTCCTCCTTCTTGTATTGTGTCTTTGTGGTGCCTCATTGTCTTTTAGGGTCTGGCACAGGCGGCTCACATCTGCCGGGTGAACGTTATTTAACGCCACCGACATGAGCCAGGAATATAAAGGCAACAAACAAAAAAGTAGGGTTTATTCTGGGGACATTACTTTGTGCCATTTGTCACAGCATTGAGAGAGAAGCAAGGTAAAATTAGCAGCAGATGGCGTCCATTTTTTGCTATTGCAGACCCTCAGGCCAATCGGCCCTGGCTGATTCATAGACCTGGCTGCCCACAAGATAAAGGCAGGACGCATAGATTACTGTAGATGAATCTGTGTGAAGGATACTGATTCCTCTATAACTTTGTGCATCAATGGCGCCAAAACAACAGGGCTGAGCACTTGGCGGGCTCCAGGGTATGAACTTGCCGATTTCAGTTGGTTTGGCCAATTGTTCCCTGACATACGATGTAAGAGGGCAGAAGGATCCGGTACATCCGATTTCGGACTGCCCATCGTTTTGTTCTCTAAGAGATCATTTGTGCCCGGAGGAGTCTGGCAGCAGCTCTCTCGTAGACAACATCGGCAGACTGAGCGCCCCTGCGTATGAGATAGTCGGGGGGCATGGCTATCAGGCGAACAATCGGCCAAACCATCGTTGTGACAAATTTAGTCTCAGACATGATATAGAAGCTGGTTGTCAGCAATAATAGAGGGGAATATGTGTGAGGATATCACTGATAATTTATTAGGATGATTATGGATTCTGGGCTGAGATGTTCCTCTTCTGTTTCCTGTGTGGGAATTATCCAAACAGGATGTAAACTGAAAATAAACATCTTCCGATCACCGTGGATGTCCTCAGCGCTGACCTCCAACCTTTTCTCATGATTTGTTCTCCTTACAGGAAATCATTAAGACACAGAGTTTCCGGGAACTCTCCGATCTTGGAATTGTCAGCATTCTACAGAGCGACCGGTTGTCTATTGATGAGGTTCCCCTTATCCAGGCAGTCCGGGAGTGGGCATATGTCAGCTCGGTAAGGATCCTGGTGTCCTTGTGTGATGAAAGCTGGAATTTTGAAATGGAACACTTCATTGCATTTTGCCCTTGGACCAATTGACATCAGAAGCATGAGCTGTTTTTGTGCCTAACACCTCAATGCTGCAAGTAGCACACGGTGAATTTAAAGACTTATGGAAGTTATAGTCTAATTCATTGGATAGGGAATAACTTCCCAACCTCTGGGACTTCAACATATTCTGATAACTGGGGTGCTGAAGAGCTCTGTGTGGACGGAACGGTGGCCCTATTGTAATACCATATGTGCTTGTTAACACTTTCCTTTGTAAGGTGGTTCTGGATGTCCAGGTGTCTGTGGTCGCTCAGGACGCGGTGCGAGAATTACGTCTTATCCTCCTGTCACCAGATGAACTCACTACACTAGAGCGGGAAAATGGCAAAGATGACCTCATCCCGGTGAGATGCGGGGACAGGGCTTTCCTCATCGTATGTTATAACCTGCTTCTTCTAACCATATCTTCTCATTATTAGGAAATCCAGATCGCTCAGGCCTGGAAATTTCACGCCCTGAAAAAAGTTAGTGACTCCCACCCTCATCATTTTCAAAGGAGGAAGGGGACCCTGGGGAGAGAGCACCACCGTTACTTGTACTCCCCCTCTAAATAATCTAGATAGTCATCTCTTGGGACCAAAGGAAGACAAAAAGCGTCTTCTATGACAGCCAGACGAGGAGTTGGATGTAGAGGGATGGTTGACTTTGGTGATCTCGCCCAGAATGGTGTGTGAGCTCTGATGGCAACAGCTACCAGTTCTGGTCATAACACTAGCAGGAAGCTGCACCAAGGAACACGCTACCGCACTGTAAATAATTCACAGAAAGATTTTAGATTTTACTATAATAACCATAAAAATGTTTCCAGAGTTATTTTATTGAAGTGTGAAACACAGAGTCAACAGCTTCTGGTATTGCAGCATTCACAGGATTCTTCACCTGGCTGTTCCAGGACCCTAACCCTGAACGATGCAGTAATACTGGATCTGAGCATGTAGTGCTGTACACAGCTGCAATCCGAGTTGTTCAGCCCTCCATTGTAAATTCAGATTGTTTGCTAAACATACAAACTTTGGTTTACTGTAAACAGAATTAAACAAGAACAATGTAAATTGCTCAACATAACTAATATCTTCAAATTCAATGCAATATGTCACTTTTACTGACTCCTGGAGTCACAGATTTATGTGCCCCTTTATGACAAGTGTCTTTAGTACTAGAGCCCCTCTAGCTGTTATAACCTGCTGCAGACTTGATGCATAGGTAGATACTGGCTTCTTTTGGCATTTCTGAGCAATCTTGGCCCATGCCTCATGAGCGATGACCTCATCACAGAATTATTTGCCCCCTTATCACAAGTGTCTTTAGTACTTAGTAGAGGCCCTCTAGCTGTTATAACTGTTATGAATAGGTAATTCAGAACCACAATGGACCTTGAAGTTCAGAGCACACAAGTGACCTGACAAAAACCACAAAACATAGGACGAGCTCTGAGACGTGGAAACTCTGCTGACCGCAATCCCTAAACCTATCAAACCACACTAGAGGTAGCCGTGGATTGCGCCTAACGCTCCCTATGCAACTCGGCACAGCCTGAGAAACTAGCTAGTCCTGAAGATAGAAAAATAAGCCTACCTTGCCTCAGAGAAATTCCCCAAAGGAAAAGGCAGCCCCCCACATATAATGACTGTGAGTAAGAGGAAAATACAAACACAGAGATTAAATAGATTTAGCAAAGTGAGGCCCGACTTACTGAATAGACCGAGGATAGGAAAGATAGCTTTGCGGTCCACACAAAAACTTACAAACAACCACGCAGAGGGGCAAAAAGACCCTCCGCACCGACTAACGGTACGGAGGTGCTCCCTCTGCGTCTCAGAGCTTCCAGCAAGCAAGCAAACCCAAAAAAGCAAGCTGGACAGAAAATAAGCAACAAAAGTAACACAAGCAGAACTTAGCTTATGCTGAGCAGACAGGCCACAGGAACGATCCAGGAGGAAGCAAGACCAATACTAGAACATTGACTGGAGGCCAGGATCAAAGCACTAGGTGGAGTTAAATAGAGCAGCACCTAACGACTTAACCTCATCACCTCAGGAAGGAAACTCAGAAGCCGCAGTACCACTCGTGACCACAGGAGGGAGCTTGATCACAGAATTCACAACCTATAACCTGCTGCAGACATGATGCATAGGCAGATACTGGCTTCTTGTGGCATTTCTGAGCAATCTTGGCCCATGCCTCATGAGCGATAACCTCATGACAGAATTATTAGCCCCCTTATCACAAGTGTCTTTAGTACTTGGTAGAGGCTCTCTAGCTGTAATAACCTGCTGCAGACATGATGCATAGTTAGACACCGGCTTCTTTTGTGCAATTTTGGCCCATGCCTAATGAGCGCTGTCCTCCAGTTTACTAATATGCTTGCATTTGCTGCATTCGCCTTCTTCAAAATCCACCAAAGATTTTCTTTCGGGTTCTACTCGGGTGACTGTGACGACCACTTCGGAACCTTCTGGGACATATTTTTAAACCAAGCCTTGGTGGTCTTTGAGGTATGATTGGGGTCATTATCCTGTTGGAAGGTCCAATGATGCCCAAACTTCCGGTTCCTCACAGATGTTTTCTCCTAGGAGCTCCTGATACTTGAGTGACTCCATCTTGCCCTCCACCCTTTGCAGGTTTCCAGTGCTGGTGAAAGCTAAACTTTCTCTGATGGCGGATTGCTCCGAGATAACCACTCATATTAATTCAGTTCTACATTTTTCACCACAGATCTTGCCGCCATGTTATTATTCTCTCAATGTCACGTTTGTAATGTAAGACAAGACGTGGATCCTCCCTGGGGAGGTCGGCGATGGAGCAGAGGAAATGGCCCCGGCTAAGAATAAACCAAACACGGCTAGAAATAGCCGGCGTTATTACTCATCACCTTCACACATACTACGAGGACGCTGGGTCCCATTAGGGTTTATTTACTGATGGGAGAAGTCATAATAACTCCCTATGATCAAAGATTCATTTAATCCAACCTCAAACATAACCGTGGAAACAAACCCTAGATAAGTTGCCCATAGCAACCAGATTATTGACATTTTTTTCATGCAGAGTAGGAAATGAAAGTAGTGATCTAATTGGTTGTTAGCAACCAATAAGATTCTATGTGTTATTTTCCCAGTGCAGGATGGCAAACAAAAGCAGTGACCTGATTGGTTCTCATAGAGCCCTTCGAACCAATTAGATTCCTTTTATATTTTTCTAGTATAGGTTTTAGGAAATGAAAGCAGTGATCTCATTGGTTGCCTTGGATTTATATAACCCAAATCAGATTTAATTTGTCATTTTTGTCAGACAGTTGAAAACAGAAATAAAAGATGTGATCTGATTCACTGTTGTGGGCAACTGCTACACTCCTCCTGGCAGGGGAGCAATGGCGTCTTCTCCTCATCCTCCAACATAGCGCACTGCTTGTATGGCTCAGGAGCTGCGCCCGCTCCATACAGCACAGGTGTCACTGTACCCTGCCATATCACAAAATTGGGGGGTATAACGTACAGGCGATCAAGCAGTTACAGATTCTAGTTCCCTAAGGGGATGAATAAAAAATCTAAAAATAATAAAATGACATAAAAATAATAATACATGTAGAAAATAAATTATAAAAAAAAATATATAATATAGTTTAAATTGGAGAAACTAATAAAATCGCAATATATTTGTCCCACACAATGGGGACAAAAATGAAAAAAAAAAAAAGCACCAAGCAGGTTCGGAAATCTGTTAACCTGCAGATTAACCCCATATATAATGTGACACGTTCTCTGTAACTAGTAAAACAATATTAAATCTATATATGTTTGGTATCACCGAAGAAAAAACAAATTTTTTTACTAGATGACATGGCAAAAGTGAATGGCCTCATTCAAAACTACAACTGGACCAGCAAAAAACAAGATCTCGTATGTCTAACGGCGACGTAAAAATAAAACAAAAGTTATGGAATTTGCAAGAAGGTGAGGAAAAAATGAAAATGCAAAAAAATCTAAATATTACCCAGTCCTTAATGAGACTGTCAATGGAACCAGCCGAGAATTTACTTGTTCTTGCAATATCGTTTTTTGGTTCCCTTTTCCATTCAGTAATTTCTGGATATGTCATTTTGCTTTCATGCAAATCTACCCCATAGGGAGTCTTACCGGCCTCCAGCCGTGTCTGTCGGGGCGGGGGGTGTGCTAGAATAGGTTCTTTTATAATGAAATTGCTGCACGGTTTTGTTCCAGTATCGGAGGTCTGGTGTCTGGTGGATAAATATTCATTGAGCACGTGTCGGCCTTGTTGTGGGGGGCTTCATCCCTCCAACCAGACAAGCAGGTGACAATCAGATGCAGGGCCCTGTGACCTCCAGACAGCTGGTGGGGAGTGAGGGACCCCCGGACGGAGGGCGCTGTCTGCACCTGTGCCTGCTTCCCAACAGACATGAAGCTTTCGTTTCCCCCAGTCAAGATATTTTTAGGCAAAATATCTACTTGTCCCTGTCAGATATCTCCCAATGTGACCAGAGTGCTAATATTTATTCTTAAAGAGGAGACCCGTCACTTGTTATAAGTATTTAATTAATTTATTTTTTAACCTGGTGTAAATGCCGCTGTTCTCCTGAATCCGGCGTTGTTTTTCTCTTGTTCCTCCGCCTCTCCATTCCTGAGATATTGTCCTCTTTTCTCTGTATATAAATCTAGTATTTTTATCCAAGTGGGTGTAGTCCTCAACTCTTCTCTATGGGCGTGTTCTAGCGGATCAAACCCACTTGGCTAACAAAATAAGACTTATATACATTGAAGAAGGGGCCGTATCTCGGGAACCGAGAAGAGCAGGAACAAAAGAAAGACAACGCCGGATTCAGGAGAAAAGCGGCATTTACACTAGGTAATAAAAAGCAATTAAAAAACACATCTATCGCATGTGTCAGGGTTACTTTCACAAGGCTGTTTTTCAGTTAGTAGGATCTATGTGCATATTTTCAGTTTCTGGATGTCATTGAGGATGTTTCCATTCACTGCCTACTGGCAGAGACTTTGAAAATAATGAGAAAATAGGAAATAAAAAGTTTAGCCTCTGATATGATGTGTATATAGTGATGAACCTTCACATAGAGGCCTTTACCCTGTGCAAGGAATGTGGCAGCTCCAGCAATATAATGGTTTATTGCTGCCATATAACTTAATGCCCCCTGTTCAGACAGTTTACCGGACTGAGATTTTTATGTGTCATGGATTTTATGATATGCAGAAGCATAACTTCAATCTTATGGGTTCCAGTGATAATTGTGTGTATATATGTGTGTGTATATATATATATATATATATATATATAAACACTTTTCTCTATCAAAACAAGGAGAAAAAAGAGAGGAATCCACAAGAGAAATAAAAATGTACGTAATTTATTACAAGAATTATACAACATGTAAATAGCAACAGATTCAAACAAAGCAAAAGGAATCTAGTTTAAAAACATACGGCAAAAGGGCAGGCAGTAATAACATGAATATTTCATTGCACCTAATATACAGAAAAGAAATGATAGTATAATTCCGACCCTCTATATCCCAAAATATGATGGAAAGCAACACTGCTGTAGTCCTATACTGATATAGGCACCATATGATTTTACAGCAAAAAATGCAAAAAATATAAAACAAGGGATAAATAGATATAGTCGTGAAAAGCCGACAAAGAAGGGGCTATTTGAAAATGCACCGATAGTATGAAGTATCAGAGGATCAATCGGTTTCAAATTGAACAAACCTGATCACTCTATGGAGTGAAACAATGCATAACTAAGCCTATGAGATCTTAAGCCAGCTAGAGTGGTATGCTAAATATCTATCATAGTTGTTAGAGCCAAAATAACGGTAAACTTACATGATATGCTTAGGTGGTGCAAATGCTACGCCCGTGCCGTTACCCCGACAGCGCCGTTTCGCGTACCAGGCTTCTTCCATATGGGGGCCGAATATATATATACATAACCCTTGCACCCACTGTTATTACGCCCCTGCCGAGATGCCTTGTCATAGATTCTGAGGCTGGAATCACACATGCAGCTTTTTATGCTGCTTAAAAAAGCCCCATGAATAGCTCCACCTTCAGGTTATGGTACAAACTGCAGTCCTTTTAAAAATAAAATTAAAATGCAAATACTTTCTGAAAAAATATGGTTTGTGCATGTAAGAGACTCCACGCAAATAAATCAGGGGGTGTCCCCTGCTGTTATAATATGGGCTTTAGCTGCAGGGCAGGAATTTTAAAGGTTAATTAGCACTGAGTTCTTGTATGAGAGCATCTGGTAGCCAAGTATATAAGGCAGTAACTGCAGGAGCTCGGTTCAAAGGTCTATGGGTGAGGGGCAATCCTGACACTGTTGGCAGGCCATATAGTATTATGGTGTGAGGAAGGGAAATCCCTGGTTAGACTTTTACCCCCCCCCCCCCCATGTGTGGAATGCAGTGACTCAGGCCCAGCTGTTCCTATGCCAAGGAATGGACAATAAACTATTAGAGGGGGTGGTCTCCAGTAATGTACTACAGTAAGTTTGGTGACACCTGCTGGACACAGCTGGGAAGTGCAGGCCTAGAATAACATTTCCTGCAAAAAAAACAGCCCTGATGCAATGTTATTTACATACAGGGGATTGAAATACCAAGGAAATGATAACCTGCAGATATAAAGTCTTGCCGATATTTGTAGACATTATTCCCATGCTTAATAGCTGATGAATTTTTTGGCATGATTACGCACTAAGATCATATAGCGATTAACCTTTAAAAGTCAAGAAGAATGTACAGAAAAGTAAAAAATAAGTGTGTCACCCATTACAAAAATTAAGGACAATGGAATGGCACCTGAATCCCTCTTATGTTCTGAACTGTCCAGAGCTGGGATATTGCTTATTGCCGTGTACTATTGCTAGATGGTTTTGTCCCCTGTTTAGTTTAGGCACAACCAGCAATGCCGTAATAATGTTTATGTTCATTGCTGCCATTTACTATGTGAATATTACAATCGAGTTGCTAACGATGTGCGACAAGTCTACAAGAAATGTGATGCGAGTAATGGTGACATCAGTATAGGTCACAATCGCATAGAGATTGGTCAGTAACAGAGAAATGCCTGCACTAGTGCTAACAAGCAGGTGGGGGTGAGTAGCATTCACTATATATGATGCGCAAGCTCCGGGCGACACAGGAGCGTGCAAAAAGCTCCAGTTTGCATTGCTGTCAATGTAGTTTATACAAGGTGAGGCAACCTAACTAATGAGAAGACTAGAGAGAGGGTGATGTTTGCCACCACACACAGTATAAGAGCACAGGGAATCCACCAGTAAGAATAAAATTAGCCAATAAGGCTACGTTCACACTAGCGTTCTGCTAGTGTGCGTCGCCTTAGCGTCGGGCGACGCAGCGGCGACGCACGCGTCATGCGCCCCTATGTTTAACATGGGGGACGCATGCGTTTTTGTGTGTTGCGTTTTGCAACACTTGCGTCTTTTTTGCCGCTAGCGTCGGACCAAGAAAACGCAGCAAGTTGCATTTTTCTTGCGTCCGATTTTCGGCAAAAAACGACGCACGCGTCGCAAAACGCAGCGTTTTTGCGTGCGTTTTGCCGCGTTTTTGGGTGCGTCGTGCGTTGCGTCGCCGACGCAGCGGCGCGCAACGCTAGTCTGAACGTAGCCTAATAGGTGTGGTGTTGCCACCCCAGAGGGAGTCTTGGAGCAGCTTCATGCCTGCAAGTAAAGCGGTTTGGAGCCACAGAGACCGAAAGGAAACAATTATGTAGTAATAGTTAAGGGTGACCGAGATGCGGAGGCCAGCACTGAGGAAGTGTGCTGTGGCACATTGTGAGAAAGAGAGGAGGAGCTGCAGAGGAGATTGCCAGCAAGCTGTATAATGACTTTTCAGCCCGCCATTATTACTAATACAAATTGTTTATTTATGTTCAATCCAGGCTGTTACTTTTGGTAAACATCTGAAAAAAAAATGTGCTGCCTTTGTAAGTAAATGATCCTGATCTGTCTTCTGTGTACACCTGCATTCCTTCTGTATTCTTATCAACATTGATGTTGGCAATGTAGGAAAGCTCAAGTCTCACTCAGTTACTGGTTTTAGTGGATATAATAATTATAACACCATATAACCAGTATGACTCTTACCCAGTATAACCACCTCCATATAACTTCTACACGTCTCTTTAAGCATATAACCATTATGCCTCCATACATTTATTAATCCATAAAAACCCATACATCTTTATGTAACCATTCTCGCCGTACCTGGTCAGTACACTCCTAAATAACCAGTATACAAAAAAATACCCCATAAAGATGAGTATAAGCAGTGTAACTCATACACCTCTGTATAACCAGCACATCTCCAATTAATCATTATACCGCAATACAGCAAGCATTACCCCATAAAAGACTTAGGCTACACTACTCTGTCCTCCTCCTCCCAGACCTGTCCTCTGCCTTCTACACTACTCTGTCCTCCTCCTCCTCCTGGACCTGTCCTCTGCCTTCTATACTACTCTGTCCTCCTCCTCCTGGACCTGTCCTCTGCCTTCTACACTACTCTGTCCTCCTGGACCTGTCCTCTGCCTTCTACACTACTCTGTCCTCCTCCCGGACTGTCCTCTGCCTTCTACACTACTCTGTCCTCCTCCTCCCGGACCTGTCCTCTACCTTCTACACTACTCAGTCCTCCTCCTCCTGGATCTGTCCTCTGCCTTCTACAATACTCTGTCCTCCTCCTCCTGGACCTGTCCTCTGCCTTCTACACTACTCGGTCCTCCTCCTGGACTTTCCTCTGCCTTCTACACTACTCTGTCCTCCTCCTCCTGCACCTGTCCTCTGCCTTCTACACTACTCTGTCCTCCTCCTCCTGCACCTGTCCTCTGCCTTCTACACTACTCAGTCCTCCTCCTCCTGGACCTGTCCTCTGCCTTCTACACTACTCGGTCCTCCTCCTGGACTTTCCTCTGCCTTCTCCACTACTCTGTCCTCCTCCTCCTGGACCTGTCCTCTGCCTTCTACACTACTGTCTTCCTCCTCCTGGACTTGTCCTCTGCCTTCTACACTACTCTGTCCTCCTCCTCCTGGACCTGTCCTCTACCTTCTACACTATGTCCTCCTCCTCCTGGACCTGTCCTCTGCCTTTGACACAGTGGACCATTCCCTATTACTATAGACCCTCTCATCTCTTGGCATCACAGACTTGGCCCTATCCTGGATCTCTTCATACCTAACAGACCGGACATTCAGCGTCTCCCACTCACACACCACCTCCTCACCTCGCCCCCTATCTGTCGGAGTCCCACAAGGTTCAGTTCTAGGGCCCCTGCTCTTCTCCATTTACACCTTTGGCCTGGGACAGCTCATAGAATCTCACAGTTTTCAGTATCACCTCTATGCTGATGACACACAGATCTACATCTCTGGACCAGATATCACCTCCCTTCTAACCAGAATCCCTCAATGTCTGTCCACTATTTCATTCTTCTTCTCCGCTAGATTTCTGAAACTTAACATGGACAAAACAGAATTCATCATCTTTCCCCCATCTCACGCGACCCCCCCCCCCCCCAACGAACCTATCCATTACAGTAAACGGCTGCCCACTCTCCCCAGTCCCACAAGCTCGCTGCCTCGGGGTAATCCTCAACACTGATCTCCTTCAAACCACATATCCAAGCCCTTTCCACTTCCTGCCGCTTTCAACTCAAAAATATTTCACGGATCCGTACATTCCTAAACCAAGAATCTGCAAAGACCCTAGTCCATGCCCTCATCATCTCCCGCCTTGACTACTGCAACCTCCTGCTCTGTGGCCTCCACTCGAACACTCTCGCACCCCTCCTCCAATCTATTCTAAACTCAGCTGCCGGGCTAATCCACCTGTCCCCCCGCTATTCCCCAGCTTCTCCCCTCTGTCAATCCCTTCACTGGCTCCCCATTACCCAGAGACTCCAGTACAAAAGCCTAACCATGACGTACAAAGCCATCCACAACCTGTCTCCTCCATACATCTGTGACCTCATCTCCCGGTACTTACCTACACGCAACCTCCGATCCTCACAAGATCTCCTTCTCTACTCCCCTCTTATCTCCTCTTCCCACAATCATGCACATACAAGATTTCTCTCGCGCATCACCCCTACTCTGGAACCCTCTACCACAACATATCAGACTCTCACCTACCATCGAAACCTTCAAAAAGAACCTGAAGACCCACCTCTTCCGACAAGCCTACAACCTGCAGTAACCACCGATCGACCAAACCGCTGCACGACCAGCTCTATCCTCACCTACTGTATTCTCACCCATCCCTTGTAGATTGTGAGCCTTCGTGGGCAGGATCTTCTATCCTGGACCAGTCGCTGACTAACCTTGTCTAAGATTGCCTGCGTTTTTATCTATACCCGTTTTTCAAATGTAAAGTGACATGGAATAAATGATGCTATAGTAATAAATATTGATTAAATAAAATGTATTTTATGAAAACTACAGCAATCATCCTACTAAGTAACACATCACTGGAATCAAGGTCTCCGTTTCTATATTATGCTGCTCTCATGAGGAAGCAGAAACCTGGTGTTAGAGCTCCTTTGACTGTGATCCCATCCCTGGTACAGTAGTTCAGAGCTGCACTCACATCATAGAATTTCTCGATTTTTATTTTACAATGTATTACCCAGTTTTCACCATCAGGGGGCAGCAGAAGATCAATAAGGGCTTAGTTCTTCTTGGATAACTATACCAATCACTGTCTGGATATTACTGCTGTTGTAGTCTTTCCATGTCATGCATATGTTGGATGTGGTAGGGCCGATTTATGTGAATCATCATCTTGGATCACAAAACTCGCTAAAAAAAATGTGTTAATAAGTTGGTGACTATCTGCTGTGTTTTGTGGGTAGGGTCCCCTGTAAGTGACCCCAAACTAAACTACAGTGAAACAGAATAGCTGCAATACCATTGATGGTCAGTAGATGTCAGACACAGACCTGTCTCCATGTAGTTTTATGATTGCACAGGGCAGGATCTTCAGGGATAGAGCTATAGCACTGTGCAAAAGTTTTAAGCAGGTGTGGGAAATCTGTGCGGCAATAGTTTGTGTAATGTATGTACACAGTGACTGCACCAGCAGAATAGTGAGTGCAGCTCTGGAGTATAATACAGAATGTAACTCAGGACCAGTAATGTAATGTATGTACACAGTGATTGCACCAGCAGAATAGTGAGTGCAGCTCTGGAGTATAATACAAGATGTAACTCAGGATCAGTAATGTAATGTATGTACACAGTGACTGCACCAGCAGAATAGTGAGTGCAGCTCTGGAGTATAATACAGGATGTAACTCAGGATCAGTAATGTAATGTATGTACACAGTGACTGCACCAGCAGAATAGTGAGTGCAGCTCTGAGGTATAATACAGGATGTAACTCCGGATCAGTACAGGATGAGTAGCGTAATGTATGTACACAGTGACTGCACCAGCAGAATAGTGTGTGCAGCTCTGGAGTATAATACAGGAGGTAACTCAGGATCAGTAATGTATGTACACAGTGGCTACACAAGCAGAATAGTGAGTGCAGCTCTGGAGTATAATACAGGATGTATCTCAGGATCAGTAATGTAATGTATGTACACAGTGATTGCACCAGCAGAATAGTGAGTGCAGCTCTGGGGTAGAATACCGGATGAGTAACATAATGTATGTATACAGTGACTGCACCAGCAGAATAGCGAGTGCAGCTCTGGGGTATAATACAGGATGTATCTCAGGATCAGTAAAGTGATGTATGTACACAGTGACTGCACCAGCAGAATAGTGAGTGCAGCTTTGGGGTATAATATCGAATGAGTAATGTATGTACTCGGTGACTGCACCAGCAGAATAGCGAGTGCAGCTCTGGGGTATAATACAGGATGTAACTCCGGATCAGTGCAGGATGAGTAACGTAATGTATGTACACAGTAACTGCACCAGCAGAATAGTGAGGGCAGCTCTGGAGTATAATACAGAATGTATCTCAGGATCAGTAATGTAATGTATGTACACAGTGACTGCGCCAGCAGAATAGTGAGTGCAGCTCTGGGGTATAATGCAGGATGTAATTCAGGATCAGTACAGGATGAGTAATGTAATGTATGTACACGGTGACTGCACCAGCAGAATAGCGAGTGCAGCTCTGGAGTAGAATATATGATGTAACTCAGGATCAGTACAGGATATGTAATGTATGTACACAGTGACTGCACCAGCAGAATAGCGAGTGCAGCTCTGGAGTATAATACAGGATGTATCTCAGGATCAGTAAAGTAATGTATGTACACAGTGACTGCACCAGCAGAATAGTGAGTGCAGCTCTGGAGTAGAATACAAGATGTATCTCAGGATCAGTAAATTAATGTATGTACACAGTGACTGCACCAGCAGAATAGTGAGTGCAGCTCTGGAGTATAATACAGGATGTATCTCAGGATCAGTAAATTAATGTATGTACACAATGACTGCACCAGCAGAATAGTGAGTGCAGCTTTGGGGTATAATACCGAATGAGTAATGTATGTACTCGGTGACTGCACCAGCAGAATAGCGAGTGCAGCTCTGGAGTAGAATATATGATGTAACTCAGGATCAGTACAGTATATGTAATGTATGTACACAGTGACTGCACCAGCAGAATAGTGAGTGCAGCTCTGGAGTAGAATACCAGATGAGTAACATAATGTATGTATACAGTGACTGCACCAGCAGAATAGGGAGGGCAGCTCTGGGGTATAATACAGGATGTAACTCCGGATCAGTGCAGGATGAGTAACGTAATGTATGTACACAGTAACTGCACCAGCAGAATAGTGAGGGCAGCTCTGGAGTATAATACAGAATGTATCTCAGGATCAGTAATGTAATGTATGTACACAGTGACTGCGCCAGCAGAATAGTGAGTGCAGCTCTGGGGTATAATACCGAATGAGTATTGTATGTACTCGGTGACTGCACCAGCAGAATAGCGAGTGCAGCTCTGGAGTAGAATATATGATGTAACTCAGGATCAGTACAGTATATGTAATGTATGTACACAGTGACTGCACCAGCAGAATAGTGAGTGCAGCTCTGGAGTATACCGGATGAGTAACATAATGTATGTATACAGTGACTGCACCAGCAGAATAGTGAGGGCAGCTCTGGGGTATAATACAGGATGTAACTCAGGATCAGTAATGTAATGTATGTACACAGTGACAGCACCAGCAGAATAGTGAGTGCAGCTCTGGAGTATAATACAGGATGTATCTCAGGATCAGTAAAGTAATGTATGTACACAGTGACTGCACCAGCAGAATAGTGAGTGCAGCTTTGGGGTATAATACCGAATGAGTAATGTATGTACTCGGTGACTGCACCAGCAGAATAGCGAGTGCAGCTCTGGGGTATAATACAGGATGTAACTCCGGATCAGTGCAGGATGAGTAACGTAATGTATGTACACAGTAACTGCACCAGCAGAATAGTGAGGGCAGCTCTGGAGTATAATACAGAATGTATCTCAGGATCAGTAATGTAATGTATGTACACAGTGACTGCGCCAGCAGAATAGTGAGTGCAGCTCTGGGGTATAATGCAGGATGTAATTCAGGATCAGTACAGGATGAGTAATGTAATGTATGTACACGGTGACTGCACCAGCAGAATAGCGAGTGCAGCTCTGGAGTAGAATATATGATGTAACTCAGGATCAGTACAGTATATGTAATGTATGTACACAGTGACTGCACCAGCAGAATAGTGAGTGCAGCTCTGGAGTAGAATACCGGATGAGTAACATAATGTATGTATACAGTGACTGCACCAGCAGAATAGTGAGTGCAGCTCTGGAGTAGAATACCGGATGAGTAACATAATGTATGTATACAGTGACTGCACCAGCAGAATAGTGAGTGCAGCTCTGGAGTATAATACAGAATGTAACTCAGGATCAGTAATGTAATGTATGTACACAGTGATTGCACCAGCAGAATAGTGAGTGCAGCTCTGGAGTATAATACAAGATGTAACTCAGGATCAGTAATGTAATGTATGTACACAGTGACTGCACCAGCAGAATAGTGAGTGCAGCTCTAGAGTATAATACAGGATGTAACTCAGGATCAGTAATGTAATGTATGTACACAGTGACTGCACCAGCAGAATAGTGAGTGCAGCTCTGAGGTATAATACAGGATGTAACTCCGGATCAGTACAGGATGAGTAGCGTAATGTATGTACACAGTGACTGCACCAGCAGAATAGTGTGTGCAGCTCTGGAGTATAATACAGGAGGTAACTCAGGATCAGTAATGTATGTACACAGTGGCTACACAAGCAGAATAGTGAGTGCAGCTCTGGAGTATAATACAGGATGTATCTCAGGATCAGTAATGTAATGTATGTACACAGTGACTGCACCAGCAGAATAGTGAGTGCAGCTCTGGAGTATAATACAAGATGTATCTCAGGATTAGTAATGTGATGTATGTACACAGTGACTGCACCAGCAGAATAGTGAGTGCAGCTCTGGGGTAGAATACCGGATGAGTAACATAATGTATGTATACAGTGACTGCACCAGCAGAATAGCGAGTGCAGCTCTGGAGTATAATACAGGATGTATCTCAGGATCAGTAAAGTAATGTATGTACACAGTGACTGCACCAGCAGAATAGTGAGTGCAGCTCTGGAGTAGAATACAATATGTATCTCAGGATCAGTAAATTAATGTATGTACACAGTGACTGCACCAGCAGAATAGTGAGTGCAGCCTTGGGGTATAATACCGAATGAGTAATGTATGTACTCGGTGACTGCACCAGCAGAATAGCGAGTGCAGCTCTGGGGTATAATACAGGATGTAACTCCGGATCAGTGCAGGATGAGTAACGTAATGTATGTACACAGTAACTGCACCAGCAGAATAGTGAGGGCACCTCTGGAGTATAATACAGGATGTAACTCAGGATCAGTAATGTATGTACACAGTGACTGCGCCAGCAGAATAGTGAGTGCAGCTCTGGGGTATAATGCAGGATGTAATTCAGGATCAGTACAGGATGAGTAATGTAATGTATGTACACGGTGACTGCTCCAGCAGAATCACGAGTGCAGCTCTGGAGTAGAATATATGATGTAACTCAGGATCAGTACAGGATATGTAATATATGTACACAGTGACTGCACCAGCAGAATAGTGAGTGCAGCTCTGGGGTAGAATACCGGATGAGTAACATAATGTATGTATACAGTGACTGCACCAGCAGAATAGCGAGTGCAGCTCTGGAGTATAATACAGGATGTATCTCAGGATCAGTAAAGTAATGTATGTACACAGTGACTGCACCAGCAGAATAGTGAGTGCAGCTCTGGAGTAGAATACAATATGTATCTCAGGATCAGTAAATTAATGTATGTACACAGTGACTGCACCAGCAGAATAGTGAGTGCAGCTCTGGAGTATAATACAGGATGTATCTCAGGATCAGTAAATTAATGTATGTACACAATGACTGCACCAGCAGAATAGTGAGTGCAGCTTTGGGGTATAATACCGAATGAGTAATGTATGTACTCGGTGACTGCACCAGCAGAATAGCGAGTGCAGCTCTGGAGTAGAATATATGATGTAACTCAGGATCAGTACAGTATATGTAATGTATGTACACAGTGACTGCACCAGCAGAATAGTGAGTGCAGCTCTGGAGTAGAATACCGGATGAGTAACATAATGTATGTATACAGTGACTGCACCAGCAGAATAGTGAGGGCAGCTCTGGGGTATAATACAGGATGTAACTCAGGATCAGTAATGTAATGTATGTACACAGTGACAGCACCAGCAGAATAGTGAGTGCAGCTCTGGAGTAGAATACAATATGTATCTCAGGATCAGTAAATTAATGTATGTACACAGTGACTGCACCAGCAGAATAGTGAGTGCAGCCTTGGGGTATAATACCGAATGAGTAATGTATGTACTCGGTGACTGCACCAGCAGAATAGCGAGTGCAGCTCTGGGGTATAATACAGGATGTAACTCCGGATCAGTGCAGGATGAGTAACGTAATGTATGTACACAGTGACAGCACCAGCAGAATAGTGAGTGCAGCTCTGGAGTATAATACAGGATGTATCTCAGGATCAGTAAATTAATGTATGTACACAGTGACAGCACCAGCAGAATAGTGAGTGCAGCTCTGGAGTATAATACAGGATGTATCTAAGGATTAGTAATGTGATGTACAGTTAGGTCCATATATATTTGGACAGAGACAACATTTTTCTAATTTTGGTTATAGACATTACCACAATGAATTTTAAACAAAACGATTCAGATGCAGTTGAAGTTCAGACTTTTAGCTTTCATTTGAGGGTATCCACATTAAAATTGGTTGAAGGGTTTAGGAGTTTCAGCTCCTTAACATGTGCCACCCTGTTTTTAAAGGGACCAAAAGTAATTGGACAATTGATTCCAAGGCTATTTCATGGACAGGTGTGGGCAATCCCTTCGCTATGTCATTCTCAATTAAGCAGATAAAAGGCTTGGAGTTGATTTGAGGTGTAGTGCTTGCATTTGGAAGGTTTTGCTGTGAAGTAAACATGCGGTCAAAGGAGCTCTCCATGCGGGTGAAACAAGCCATCCTTAAGCTGCGAAAGCAGAAAAAAAAACATCCGAGAAATTGCTACAATATTAGGAGTGGCAAAATCTACAGTTTGGTACATCCTGAGAAAGAAAGAAAGCACTGGTGAACTCATCAATGCAAAAGACCTGGGCGCCCACGGAAGACAACAGTGGTGGATGATGGCAGAATAATCTCCATGGTGAAGAGAAACCCCTTCACAACAGCCGACCAAGTGAACAACACTCTCCAGGAGGTCGGCGTATCAATATCCAAATCTACCATAAAGAGAAGACTGCATGAAAGTAAATACAGAGGGTTCACTGCACGGTGCAAGCAACTCATAAGCATCAAGAATAAAAAGGATAAAAAACATCTAAAAAAAGCCGCACAGTTCTGGAAGAACATTCTATGGACAGATGAAACCAAGATCAACCTCTGCCAGAATGATGGAAAGAGAAAAGTATGGCGAAGGCGTGGTACAGCTCATGATCCAAAGCATACCACATCATCTGTAAAACACGGCGGAGGCAGTGTGATGGCGCGGGCATGCATGGCTGCCAGTGGCACTGGGTCACTAGTGTTTATTGATGATGTGACACAGGACAGAAGCAGCCGAATGAATTCTGAGGTATTCAGAGCCGCCATACTGTGCTCAGATCCAGCCAAATGCAGCCAAACTGATTGGTCGTCGTTTCATACTACAGATGGACAATGACCCAAAACATAAAGCCAAAGCAACCCAGGAGTTTATTAAAGCAAAGAAGTGGAATATTCTGGAATGGCCAAGTCAGTCACCTGATCTCAACCCAATTGAGCAGCATTTCACTTGTTAAAGACTAAACTTCAGACAGAAAGGCCCACAAACAAACAGCAACTGAAAACCACCGCAGTGAAGGCCTGGCAGAGCATCAAAAAGGAGGAAACACAGCGTCTGGTGATGTCCATGAGTTCAAGACTTCAGGCAGTCATTGCCAACAAAGGGTTTTCAACCAAGTACTAAAACTGAACATTTTATTTACAATTATTGAATCTGTCCAAATACTTTTGGTCCCTTTAAAAACAGGGTGACACATGTTAAGGAGCTAAAACTCCTAAACCCTTCATCCAATTTTAATGTGGATACCCTCAAATGAAAGCTGAAAGTCTGAACTTCAACTGCATCTGAATTGTTTTGTTTAAAATTCATTGTGGTAATGTCTATAACCAAAATGAGAAAAATGTTGTCTCTGTCCAAATATATATGGACCTAACTGTATGTACACAGTGACTGCACCAGCAGAATAGTGAATGCAGCTCTGGAGTATAAGGCTGTGTGCACACGCTGCGGTTTTTGCTGCGGATTTGCAGCAGTTTTCCCAAAGTTTACAGTACCATGTAAACCTAAGGGAAAAAAAAAACGCTGTGCACATGCTGCGGAAAATGCCGCACGGAAACGCTGTGGATTATTTTCCGCAGCATGTCAATTGTTTAACGCTGCGGATTATTTTCCGCAGCATGTCAATTGTCTGTGCGGATTCCGCAGCGGTTTGCAACCAGCACCAATAGGAAAGTGCTGGTGAGAAACCGCAAGAAAATCCGCAGTGAAAACCGCAATGGTTTTGCACTGCGGATTTTCCAAATCCGCTGCGGAAAAGTCCACAGCGTGGGCACATACCCTAATACAGGATGTAACTCAGGATCACTACAGGAGCAGTAATGTATGTACACAGTGACTGCACCAGCAGAATAGTGAGTGCAGCTCTGGAGTAGAATACATGATGTAACTCAGGATCAGTAATGTAATGTATGTACACAGTGATTGCACCAGCAGAATAGTGAGTGCAGCTCTGAGGTATAATACAGGATGTAACTGAGGATCAGTACAGGATGAGTAATTGAGTAATGTATGTACACAGTGATTGCACCAGCAGAATAGTGACTGCAGCTCTGGAGTAGAATACGTGATGTAACTCAGGATCAGTACAGGATATGTAATGTATGTACACAGTGACTGCACCAGCAGAATAGTGAGTGCAGCTCTGGAGTATTATACAGGAGGTAACTCAGGATGAGTAATGTATGTACACAGTGACTGCACCAGCAGAATAGTGAGTGCAGCTCTGGAGTATAAGGCCGGTGTCACACAGCGTAGGGAAATACGGACCGTATTTTACATGCGTAATACGCAGAAATGGTCCCAAAATAGTGGTCCGTATGTCATCCGTAGGCAGGGTGTGTCAGCGTATTTTGCGCATGTAAACCTCCGTATGGCATCCGTACTGCGAGATTTTCTTGCTGGCTTGCAAAATGGACATACAATGGATCCATGGGCTCAAATATTCGTTAAAACATATATACTGTTATATATATATATATATATATATATATATACATGTCAGTGAGACACATATATATATATATATTTATATTTAATACAGCGCTAGATAGCTTAAAAGCCGGTAATTCAATTGCCGGCTTTTGTTATCTCCTTATCAAACCCGACAGGATATGAGACATGGTTGCATACAGTAAACCATCTCATATCCCGTATTTTTTAAACATATTCCTCACTTATAATGTTCCAAGTGTCTGTGTGCAAAATTTAGGGGCTCTAGCTGTTAAAATAAAGGGTTAAATCATGGAAAAAATTGGCGTGGGCTCCCGCGCAATTTTCTCCGCCAGAGTGGGAAAGCCATACATACATAAATCATCCAAAAGTCAAAAAAATATGATCAGCAAAGTGGTTTTACTATATAGAAATAAATGGAAGGAGGGTTTTTTTAAACATTTTTTTAGTGATTTTTTTTAGGCTTTTTTTAGCGGATCTGTTCTAGGGGGGCACCTGGATGTGACTATAGGGGGCTTCTCATGGCTCCGCATGTCAACTCTCGGTATATAGAGAGTGCAGATCGTGAAATGGCCGCACCTCTCGTCACCACT
Source organism: Ranitomeya imitator (assembly GCF_032444005.1). Classification (NCBI taxonomy): domain Eukaryota; kingdom Metazoa; phylum Chordata; class Amphibia; order Anura; family Dendrobatidae; genus Ranitomeya; species Ranitomeya imitator. Next base: position 179,030,403 of record NC_091289.1, read on the forward strand.
TTGGTAAGTGCACCCGAAGCCTAAAGGGGTCAAACCTGGAGTCGCCCTCATAGCCCCCCACTGCCTTGTTTGGAGCCAGGGTCCATATCTCTGTCATTGAGGGGAGGGGGTCTCTATTGACAAAACCTGAAAAGAAACAGGGAAGAGACACCATGTGACAATGCTCTAGGTGGGAAGTTTGGTATTAGTTACAGGCGGAGGGTGGGCTCACATCTCCCCCCTTCCTTCAGCAACCTGTCCCTCCAGGCAGGAGGAGCAGTGACAAGACAATTAATGAGGAGACCACCCAGATAGAAGAGGCTTTCACCCACATCAGACAATGCTGGGGTCAGGGGGGCCCAGGGAGGACACATTAACCCCCGAGCTGCCACTCCAACCGCCTGTACATTATACACTATAATATACAGAAACAAATTAAAGATGTTTATAAAACCCTGCGCTCTGCTTCCTGGGGAGGATGGGGGGCCGGGACCACCAGGGAGGAATCAAAGCCGGGACCACCAGCAGTCTGCTCCATAAAGATGACAACTCCAAATATCTAATGTAAAGTGCGGCCCACACAGGCGGACGAGCCCAAAAAATCCCAAAATACTGACTGTGCTGCAGGGGAACAGAAGCTATTGCTCCCTGTTATCAGCTGCATCAGGCTGGGGAAACTCGGATGGTAGAACAGGTGAATACAATCTATTACTCACTGGTATCAGCCATTTTTTAGCGGAATTGGCTATTTGTAGGGCGAGTGAATACAAGCTATTGCTCCCTGTTATCAGCCATTGCGGACTGCGGAGAATCTCCCTTTAGGGTACGTTCACATTTGCGGTTTGCGCCGCAGCGTCGCCGCCGCAACAAAACGCATGCGTCGTGCGGCCCTATCTTTAACATTGGGGCCGCATGTGCATGCGTTGTGTTGCGTTTTACGCCGCATGCGGCGTTAGGGCGCACCTGTCTGGGTGCGGCAAACGCAACATGTTGCATTTTTCGGGCGGCGCCGACCTTTTAAAAAACGCATGCGTTGTGTCGACCCTATCTTTAATATTGGCGCCGCATGGCGCCGCATGTGCATGCGTTTTGCTGCGTTTTTGTTTGCGTTGTGGCGACGACGCTGCGGCGCACAACGCAAATGTGAACTTAGACTTAGTGCTGTTATAGGCCGATCAGTCATGTAGCAGGTGATTTAAAGGGCCAGTGTTCAGTCTCTTCCTATCAATAGAGCTGTTCTGCAACTTTCTAATAATATGTTTGTTTTTTTTCACTAAACCTCTGCTTGTCATCAGTGAATGGAAATATTTACTGTCGTCATCCAGAAGATGAAGAAGGAGAATGTTCCTGACCTAGTCCTGCGCAAACCCAGAGGACATTGTATCCAGGACAGACACTGCTGAGCACATCCACAGCACAGAGCTCGGTCCAGGCCCATACATTGTACAAGTGTGGACTAATGTGACCTGCAGTCCTATGTAACACCATAGCGATCACAGTGAGAACTCTCTGAGTATAAATAATGTATGTGACCTGCAGTCCTATGTAACACCATAGATATCACAGTGCTAACTCTGAGTATAATGTATGTGACCTGCAGTCCTATGTAACAGTGCAGATGTCACAGTGATAACTCTCTGAGTATAATGTATGTGACCTGTAGTCCTATGTAACATTGCAGATGTCACAGTTATAACTCTCTGAGTATAATGTATGTGACCTGCAGTCCTATGTAACATTGCAGATGTCACAGTGAGAACTCTCTGAGTACAATGTATGTGACCTGCAGTCCTATGTAACATTGCAGATGTCACAGTGAGAACTCTCTGAGTATAATGTATGTGACCTGCAGTCCTATGTTACATTGCAGATGTCACAGTGATAACTCTCTGAGTATAATGTATGTGACCTGCAGTCCTATGTAACATTTCAGATGTCACAGTGATAACTCTCTGAGTATAATGTATGTGACCTGCAGTCCTATGTAACATCGCAGATATCACAGTGATAACTCTGAGTATAAGGCTGGGTTCACATTGCGTTAATAGCAGCCCATTAAACACATACGTTAACGGGCTGCTGTTAACGCAAGTGCCGTTATGGCAGCACGCTAGCGCAGATAGAGCTTCTGCTAGCTCTATCTGCGCTAGCGGTGACGGACCTGGAAACGCTGTAGCCCGCGTCTCGGCATCCGTCACTCAATGACGGCACATGGCTAGCGCACACAAATTGTGGGCGTGCGCTAGCGATGCGTCCGACATTGCATTCAATGGCGGCGTTAACGGACTACGTTACACCGCATTATGCCGCGGTGTAACGTAGTCCGTCTAATGGACTGGGGGGGACGCAATGTGAACCCAGCCTTAAAAATGTATGTGACCTGCAGTCCTATGTAACACCATAGATAGCACAGTGATAAGTCTCAGTGCAGATATTGTAGCAGATGTTACCTGCAGTCCTATGTAGCATCGCAAATAATACACTAATATGTCTCGGAGCACAGCTACCTGCAGTCCTATGTAACACCACAGATAACACAGAGATAGCTCTCTGAGCAGAGATAATATGGTGGATGTTACTTGCAGTCCTATGCAACAATGCAAAAAAACTGTGATAACTATAAGAACAGATGTCGTAGAGGTTACCTGCAGTCCTATGTAACAACACAGATGACATTGATAAGTCTCTGGGTATAGGTAATGTAGTAGATGCTACCTGCAGTCCTATGTAACACAAGATAACACTGTGATAACGGAGTAATGATAATATAGTATATCACCTGCAGTCCTATGTAACACCACAGATAACAGAGTAATAACTCTTAAGTACAAATGATGTAGTAGATGTAACCTGCAGTCCTATGTAACACCACGTAAACATTATAAGCAGAGTATACATAAACTGAGCCGAGTCCTGTGTTGCTGCAGGGAGGCGCGGCAGTTGATGGGTTAATGACTCAGACTGTGGTCCTCTGTCTGGGGGCTCCTTGGGTGGGCTGCAGCCATTGTTGTGTTAACAGAGTTTCTGTCCCCCCCCTTTGTGGATAATTCCCAGGAGTGCAGGAGGTTGAGGTGTCCATGCTCCTGGGTGGCCCCTGCCTGTTTACAGAGGATCTCAAGGGCCCCCATCACTAACATTGGCTGAGGACCAAGCATTGGGCACTACAAGGGTTAACCCCAGGTGCTCTCCTTCAGTGGGGTCATCAGTTTGGGGACATTTTCTTATAATCCCTGTTTAGTACATCCATGATTTCTATGTCCGCCCCTGTCCGGATTCATACACGACACACAATACATCACCTCGCGGACACAAGAGCTTACAATCTAATATGACTGTGGAAGAGAGGAGGAAGCCAGAGACAGATCCCATAGAGGCTGGGTCCTGAAAGCCTCTGTGCTGCTCTGCTCCTAGCTACATTGCATACATACAATAGATCGCCCTCTACTGGTCATATATGGTACTGCAAGTTTCACTTTCCAGTTGAGAAAGAGAGAACACAAACCCCTCTCCTGACTTTTGCCATCTCTACCTTCAGTACTCGGGCGATAAAACCTTGGAGAAATGATGGAGCGTAAGATTATATTCTGTTTTCTAAATGCCATTGATGTGGCAGCCATTTCTATGTCGTGTGGTCTGGGGTTACATAGAGTGATGGCTCTTACTGTAAAGAACCCTTTCCTATATTGATAAAGGGCCCTAAGCCGTGAACCATCACATAGATACTAGATGTTAGTGATGGGTTATTGTTTTTTTATTAATTTTACTCATCTCTGACTTTAATTGATGGAAGAAATTATAGCAAAATTGCTGGGCTGCTTTCCTGGCTGCTGTTTTAAGGAAAAGAAAAATGGCGAGAAAGGCAGAAGATTGAAAGAAAAAAAGTTTTCAAACTTTTGCACACATGAGACGTACAACAAAATGCGGGTCTTTTTTTCTCTGCGGTTCTGGCGCAAGTCCGGATAAATTCCTCCAAAGTCTAAAAGAAACTTACAGAACTTTTCATGGTACAAGGACTGTGCTTCCTTTACATGGGACTGCTGGATGGGGAGTCTTGGTTATTCAACATCAGTAAATAATCAAAAGGCTCAAGGTCTATCAGTAATGGCTCACATAGGGAGACTCCAAAAATAATAACTTGTATTGGATGTAAATATTTAATAATAACTAATAACATGTAAGACACACAACACAATGCACATAGGTGTACTCCTGGACTGACTGCATCCAATGCTCACCTGTATACCTGCAGAGATTGGCACCCTATGTATGAGATATTGGTGCCCCCACTCCTCAGCGGCTGTCCCTAGGACACCCTCGTCTATCCTTGTACTGCTAGGGGGTGGACAATGATTACCCAGTAACTTTAAAAAAAAAACATATACACTTTGATAGCATCTAGATACTCATAACATGCATGGGATCAGATGAATAAACATTAGCTCCAAAGAGAAAAAATGGTACTTATCAGATAGATAATGCTTCACTCTGTACGCGTTTCGCCTATTTGGGTCATCAGGAGGTAAGATGAATCGATGCTGCCTTGGGCCCAATGATCCGAATAGATGAAACACATAGAGGGTGAAGCATTATATCTATCTGATTAGGTCCAAAGAGAAAAAATGGTGTTTATCAGAAAATGCTTCACCCTCTTCACGTTTCACCTATACGGATCATCGGGCCCAAGGCAGCATCAATTCATATTACCTCCTGATGATCCAAATAGGCGAAACTCATGCAGAGTGAAGCATTATCTATCTGATAAGTACCAATTTTTCTGTTTGGTCCTAATCAGATAGATAATGCTTCACCCTCTATGTGTTTCATCTATTCAGATCATCGGGCCTAAGGCAGCAGCAATTCATCTTACCTCCTGATGATCCAAATAGGCGAAACGCAAAGAGGGCGAAGCATTATCTGATAAGTACCATTTTTTCTCTTTGGACCTAATTAGATAGATAATGCTTCACCCTCTATGTGTTTCATCTATTCGGATCATCGGGCCCAAAGCAGCAGCAATTCATCTTACCTCCTGATGATCCAAATAGGCGAAACGCGTACAGAGTGAAGTATTATCTATCTGATAAGTACCTTTTTTCCTCTTTGGAGCTAATTCTTACTCATCTGATCCCATGCATGTTATGAGTATCTAGATGCTATCAAAGTGTATATGTTTTTTTCTAAAAAAAAAAAAAAAGTTTCTAGGTAATCAATTGCTGCCCCCTAGCAGTACAGGGATAGACAAGGGTGTCGTAGGGACAGCCCTCAAGGAGCAGGGGCACCATGCTCTCAACATTTGTTTATGCCAACCTCCGCTGTCAAGTAGGTAGGGATTCAGACATTGGGCGAAAGATTATCTGTTTTTTATCATTGGGGTTTTCCTGGACTAACCATCGCCTGTTAGCCTCTCCTATTTTGTTCCAATGTACGGACGATGTCTATGGAGTTAATCTTCAGTGATTTATCTTGTGCAATACATTGTCATTATAGCCTTTAATGGATTTAGTTTAGGATTTGACATTTGACAGTTTGTACTGTTGTTGGTATGTGACATACTTAAATATTCAAGAAAAGTTATATTGAGCCTTAGTTATTCCTCCATTTGTGAATCTTTACAAAATATAAAATATTCACAGGTGAAATTCACTTTGTTCATCACCAGATGGCGCCAGAGGCCGTATAACTTTCACGTGAATTTGGGAGACCATAAACAAGAGCACATGGACCAAAAAAAAAAAAAAAAACATTTTGTGTGAATAGGCCCTTAGATGGCATCAGTAAATGTGGGCATGTGGGTTTAAATGCTTAATCATTTTCAAAAATCTGTGCTTGTTGTCAGTAATTTGCTATGCAACATTATTGTAAATGTGGGTCTGTGTGTTTCACCTGCAGAGAATACAACAAAGACAAGCTTCACTTCTCACATTCCATCCCCATCTTCATCTATTCCCAACCTGCACATACTCCTCATCCTGCTGATACCCCAATACTGAGCCGCTGCTGCCGTATGTGTCACTATTACTGCACCTGATACCCCAATACCGAGCCGCTGCTGCCGTATGTGTCCCTATTACTGCACCTGATACCCCAATACTGAGCCGCTGCTGCCGTATGTGTCCCTATTACTGCACCTGATACCCCGATACTGAGCCGCTGCTGCCGTATGTGTCCCTATTACTGCACCTGATACCCCAATACTGAGCCGCTGCTGCCGTATGTGTCCCTATTACTGCCCCTGATACCCCGATACTGAGCCGCTGCTGCCGTATGTGTCCCTATTACTACACCTGATACCCCGATACTGAGCCGCTGCTGCCGTATGTGTCCCTATTACTGCACCTGATACCCCAATACTGAGCCTCTGCCGTATGTGTCCCTATTACTGCCCCTGATACCCCGATACTGAGCCACTGCTGCCGTATGTGACCCTATTACTGCACCTGATACCCCAATACCGAGCCGCTGCTGCCGTATGTGTCCCTATTACTGCCCCTGATACCCCGATACTGAGCCGCTGCTGCCGTATGTGTCCCTATTACTACACCTGATACCCCAATACTGAGCCACTGCTGCCGTATGTGTCCCTATTACTGCCCCTGATACCCCAATACTGAGCCTCTGCTGCCGTATGTGTCCCTATTACTGCCCCTGATACCCCAATACTGAGCCGCTGCTGCCGTATGTGTCACTATTACTGCACCTCATACCCCAATACTGAGCCGCTGTTGCCGTATGTGTCCCTATTACTGCACCTGATACCCCAATACTGAGCCGCTGCTGTATGTGTCCATATTACTGCACCTCATACCCCAATACTGAGCCGCTGCTGCCGTATGTGTCCCTATTACTGCACCTCATACCCCAATACTGAGCCGCTGCTGCCGTATGTGACCCTATTACTGCACCTCATACCCCAATAATGAGCCACTGCTGCCGTATGTGACCCTATTACTGCACCTGATACCCCAATACTGAGCCGCTGCTGCCGTATGTGTCCATATTACTGCACCTGATACCCCAATACTGAGCCGCTGCTGCCGTATGTGTCCCTATTACTGCACCTGATACCCCAATACTGAGCCGCTGCTGCCGTATGTGTCCCTATTACTACACCTCATACCCCAATACTGAGCCGCTGCTGCCGTATGTGTCCCTATTACTGCACCTCATACCCCAATACTGAGCCGCTGCTGCCGTATGTGTCCATATTACTGCACCTCATACCCCAATACTGAGCCGCTGCTGCCGTATGTGACCCTATTACTGCACCTCATACCCCAATACTGAGCCACTGCTGCCGTATGTGACCCTATTACTGCACCTGATACCCCAATACCGAGCCGCTGCTGCCGTATGTGTCCCTATTACTGCCCCTGATACCCCGATACTGAGCCGCTGCTGCCGTATGTGTCCCTATTACTGCCCCTGATACCCCGATACTGAGCCGCTGCTGCCGTATGTGTCCCTATTACTGCCCCTGATACCCCGATACTGAGCCGCTGCTGCCGTATGTGTCCCTATTACTGCCCCTGATACCCCGATACTGAGCCGCTGCTGCCGTATGTGTCCATATAACTGCACCTGATACCCCAATACTGAGCCGCTGCTGCCGTATGTGTCCCTATTACTGCACCTGATACGGCAGCAGCGGCTCAGTTTTGGGGTATCAGGTGCAGTAATGGGGACACATACGGCAGCAGCAGCTCAGTATTGGGGTATCAGGTGCAGTAATAGGGACACATACGGCAGCAGCGGCTCAGTTTTGGGGTATGTGTCCCTATTACTGCACCTGATACCCCAATACTGAGCTGCTGCTGCCGTATGTGTCCCTATTACTGCCCGATACCCCAATACTGAGCTGCTGCTGCCGTATGTGTCTCTATTACTGCACCTGATACCTCAATACTGAGCTGCTGCTGCCGTATGTGTCCCTATTACTGCACCTGATACCCCAATACTGAGCCGCTGCTGCCGTATGTGTCCTTATTACTGCACCTAATACCCCAATACTGAGCCGCTGCTGCCGTATGTGTCTTTATTACTGCACCTGATACCTCAATACTGAGCTGCTGCTGCCGTATGTGTCCCTATTACTGTACCTGATACCCCAATACTGAGCCGCTGCTGCCGTATGTGTCTCTATTACTGCACCTGATACCACAATACTGAGCCGCTGCTGCCGTATGTGTCCCTATTACTGCACCTGATACCCCAATACTGAGCCGCTGCTGCCGTATGTGTCCCTATTACTGCACCTGATACCCCAATACTGAGCCGCTGCTGCCGTATGTGTCCCTATTACTGCACCTGATACCCCAATATTGAGCCAGTGCTGCCGTATGTGTCCCTATTACTGCACCTGATACCCCGATACTGAGCCGCTGCTGCCGTATGTGTCCCTATTACTACACCTGATACCACGATACTGAGCCAGTGCTGCCGTATGTGTCCCTATTACTGCACCTGATACCCAAATACTGAGCCGCTGCTGCCGTATGTGTCCCTATTACTGCACCTGATACCCCAATACTGAGCCGCTGCTGCCGTATGTGTCCCTATTACTACACCTGATACTCCAATATTGAGCCGCTGCTGCCGTATGTGTCCCTATTACTGCACCTGATACCCCAATACTGAGCCAGTGTTGCCGTATGTGTCTCTATTACTGCACCTGATACCCCAATACTGAACCGCTGCTGCCGTATGTGTCCCTATTACTGCACCTGATACCCCAATACTGAGCCACTGTTGCCGTATGTGTCTCTATTACTGCACCTGATACCCCAATACTGAGCCGCTGCTGCCGTATGTGTCCCTATTACTGCACCTGATACCCCAATACTGAGCCGCTGCTGCCGTATGTGTCCCTATTACTGCACCTGATACCCCAATACTGAGCCGCTGCTGCCGTATGTGTCCCTATTACTACACCTGATACTCCAATATTGAGCCGCTGCTGCCGTATGTGTCCCTATTACTGCACCTGATACCCCAATACTGAGCCGCTGCTGCCGTATGTGTCCCTATTACTGCACCTGATACCCCAATACTGAGCTGCTGCTGCCGTATGTGTCCCTATTACTGCACCTGATACATACGGCAGCAGTGGCTCAGTATTGGAGTATCAGGTGCAGTAATAGGGACACATACGGCAGCAGCAGCTCAGTATTGGGGTATCAGGTGCAGTAATAGGGACACATACGGCAGCACTGGCTCAGTATTGGGGTATCAGGTGCAGTAATAGGGACACATACGGCAGCAGCGGCTCAGTATTGGGGTATCAGGTGCAGTAATAGAGACACATACGGCAGCAGTGGCTCAGTATTGGGGTGTCTCTATTACTGCACCTGATACCCCAATACTGAGCCACTGCTGCCGTATGTGTCCCTATTACTGCACCTGATACCCCAATACTGAGCCAGTGCTGCCGTATGTGTCCCTATTACTGCACCTGATACCCCAATATTGAGCCACTGCTGCCGTATGTGTCCCTATTACTGCACCTGATACCCCGATACTGAGCCGCTGCTGCCGTATGTGTCCCTATTACTACACCTGATACCACGATACTGAGCCAGTGCTGCCGTGTGTCCCTATTACTGCACCTGATACCCCAATACTGAACCGCTGCTGCCGTATGTGTCCCTATTACTACACCTGATACCACGATACTGAGCCGCTGCTGCCGTACGTGTCCCTATTACTGCCCCTGATACCACGATACTGAGCCGCTGCTGCCGTACGTGTCCCTATTACTGCCCCTGATACCACGATACTGAGCCGCTGCTGCCATATGTGTCCCTATTACTGCACCTGCTGTGTGATTCTCTGTGCCCTCTAAATTGTAAAGCACCCCTCTATAATATAGTAATGCCGGGTGCAAGTGCCCTAGAAAACAGGGCCCACATTTTGCCCCCTATAAAGTAATATTGCCCTGTGTGCCCCTTTAATAGTCACAGTAACCTGACTTCCCCTACAAGTGCCCACTTCACATTGAATACTGTCACGAGTCTCCCCCTGTACAGCTCCCCTATACACAGTATGATGCTCTCTTATACACAGTATAATGCCCCCTCACTCTATAGTACTACCCACACATTATACTGCCCCTTTGTAGCCTCCAAACTGTTTGATTGCTCCAGCTCTGTATGATGGCCCCTTCACTGTAATCCCCACACTGTACGATGCCCCCTCACTGTAATCCCCACACTGTACGATGGCCTCCATATAGTATAATGCACCAGATTGTCCTCAATATAGTATAATGGACTCCTCCCCATAGGCAGACTCTATAGCATAAGGCAGCACCCATAGGCAGACCCTGTAGTATAAGACAGTACCCCCATAGCCAGTCCCTGTATTATGAGGCAGCACCCCATAGGCAGACCCTGTTGTATAAGGCAGAACCCCATAGGCAGACCCTGTAGTATAAGGCAGCACCCCATAGGCTGACCCTGTAGTATAAGGCAGCACCCCATAGGCAGATCCTGTAGTGTAAGGCAGCACCCCCATAGGCAGATCCTGTAGTATAAGGCAGCACCCCATAGGCAGATCCTGTAGTATAAGGCAGCACCCCATAGGCAGACCCAGTAGCATAAGGCAGTACCCCTATAGGCAGACCCCATAGTATAAGACAGTACCCCCATAGGCAGACCCTGTAGTATCAGGCAGCACTCCCATAGGCAGATCCTGTAGTGTAAGGAAGCACCCCCATAGGCAGATCCTGTAGTGTAAGGAAGCACCCCCATAGGCAGATCCTGTAGTGTAAGGCAGCAGCCGCATAGGCAGACTCCGTAGAAGGCAGCACCCCATAGGCAGACTCTGTAGTGTAAGACAGTACCCCTATAGGCAGACCCTGCAGTATAAGACAGTACCCCCATAGGCAGACCCTGTAGTATAAGACAGTACCCCCATAGGCAGACCCTGTAGTATAAGGCAGCACCCCATAGGCAGACTCTGTAGTATAAGATAGTACCCCTATAGGCAGACCCTGTAGTATAAGACAGTACCCCCACAGGCAGACTCTGTAGTATAAGACAGTACCCCTATAGGCAGACCCTGTAGTATAAGACAGTACCCCCATAGGCAGACCCTGCAGTATAAGGCAGCACTCCCATAGGCAGATCCTGTAGTATAAGGCAGCACCCCCATAGGCAGACTCTGTAGTATAAGGCAGCACCCCATAGGCAGACCCTGTAGTATAAGACAGTACCCCCATAGGCAGATCCTGTAGTATAAGGCAGCACCCCCATAGGCAGACCCTGTAAGGATAAGACAGTACCCCTATAGGCAGACCCTGTAAGTATAAGACAGTACCCCCATAGGCAGACGCTGTAGTATAAGGCAGCACCCCATAGGCAGACTCTAGTATAAAACTGTACCCCTTTAGGCAGACCCTGTAGTATAAGACAGTACCCCCATAGGCAGACCCTGTAGTATAAGGTAGCACCCCCATAGGCAGATCCTGTAGTATAAGGCAGCACCCCATAGGCAGACTCTAGTATAAAACTGTACCCCTTTAGGCAGACCCTGTAGTATAAGACAGTACCCCCATAGGCAGACCCTGTAGTATAAGGTAGCACCCCCATAGGCAGACCCTGTAAGTATAAGACAGTACCCCTGTAAGTATAAGACAGTACCCCTATAGGCAGACCCTGTAAGTATAAGGCAGCACCCCCATAGGCAGATCCTGTAGTATAAGGCAGCACCCCCATAGGCAGATCCTGTAGTATAAGGCAGCACCCCATAGGCAGACCCTGTAGTATAAGACAGTACCCCTATAGGCAAACCCTGTAAGCATAAGGCAGCACCACCATATGCAGATCCTGTAAGTATAAGACAGTACACCTATATGCAGACCCTGTAAGTATAAGACAGTACCCCTATAGGCAGACCCTGTAGTATAAGTCAGTACCCCCATAGGCAGACCCTGTAGTATAAGGCAGCCCATCTCCTGACATCGGGCGCAGGGTGGTGATGTCCCTGTGCCCACTGTCAGTGTCGGTGACGTCAGACGCTGACAGTGGGTGATGGGAGGAGCACTGGGCGCTCCTTCCCTCTTCAGTGCCGTCACCTGTATCGGCTAAAAGCCGATACAGCTGACCTTGCGGTGACGGGCGGGAGGCCCACTGCTGGCACCGGGCCCCTGCACCTGCTCCGGGGCCCATGGCGGCTGGGTGGGCAGAGCAGGGAGACCGATTCTCCCTGCTCTGCCGCAGAATGTAACTGTACTTACAGTAGCGTAGCTTCGGGTGGGCCCCCTCTGAGCTTCGGGCCCGGGGCGCTCGCACCCTCAGCCCTCCCCGGTAGCTATGCTACTGACTATAATACTGCCTCTATGTACAAGAATATAACTACTATAATACTGCTCCTATGTACAAGAATATAACTACTATAATACTGCCCCCTATATACAAGAATATAACTACTATAATACTGCCCCTATGTACAAGAATATAACTACTATAATACTGCCCCTATGTACAAGAATATAACTACTATAATACTGCCCATATGTACAAGAATATAACTACTATAATACTGCTCCTATGTACAAGAATATAACTACTATAATACTGCCCCCTATATACAAGAATATAACTGCTATAATACTGCCCCTGTGTACAAGAATATAACTACTATAATACTGCCCATATGTACAAGAATATAACTACTATAATACTGCTCCTATGTACAAGAATATAACTACTATAATACTGCTCCTATGTACAAGAATATAACTACTATAATACTGCTCCTATGTACAGGAATATAACTACTATAATACTGCCCCTATGTACAAGAATATAACTACTATAATACTGCTCCTATGTACAAGAATATAACTACTATAATACTGCTCCTATGTACAAGAATATAACTACTATAATACTGCTCCTATGTACAAGAATATAACTACTATAATACTGCTCATATAGATAATGATATAAGGGGATTTTGTCCTCATCATTGTTCCCACTTGACACAAAAAAAAAACAAAGAGAAGAATAAAGACTCAGGAGTCGGTGATTATAATCATATATAATATATATTTTACTCTTTAAAAATAGACTTCGGTTGGCGGCTACAACTTCTGTACAATCTACAAAAATAAACCTTTGTTTCCATTTAATATAAATAATTTAGATTTGGCGCAGTGACACCTTGTACCGAGCTTCAGTCCACAGAACAGACACAGACACTTAAGACCTTAGACCCTGCACGTCGCAGGGAGCCGCAGGGCGGCACGTGGTCATCTGGGCATCGCCCTGCGGCACCCGGCAGCGACGCGAGGGTTAATATTTATATATATTTGTTAGAGAAGCTGCCGTATCACATCTTACAGACACCACGCTAATAATAACAATAATAATTATTATATTAATTAACAAACACCAGAATACTATAGAGGTCCCTGAAGCGGGACAAATATAACAATGTCCTATAAAGGACAGGCCATTTATATATATATAATCCTATATATTTATATAGAGACATTTATAACGGTTCCATCATTCACAGCGAAGACAAAGTGGGGATTAACCACTTTAGTGCTGGACAACATTCTGGCAGTGAAGGCATTAAGAGGTTAATTAGTCATGTAGTTATTGAGATTCTGCAGTGCTACAAGTTCTGGGGGGAAAGGATCGGGGGGGAGACAGAATCCGGAGAAGAGCTCTGTATCTGATATTGCTGGAGGCGGGGGCGAATTTTACCAATGTTGGACCCTCCGATTTTATTTTTTTGGCTTGGAGGAAAAAAAATAGCTTATTTGGAGCTTGCTTTTTAATTGAGGCGTGAGGTTTTTAATAAATCTCGCCAGCTCCATATCAGTCAGATGTAACATTGACTAATCTGCTCCTTTTTTGGATAATTTTTACTCTTTTTTTGCTCTTGATTTTTTTTTTCTTAAAATCAAAATGCCTAATTTGTAACAGATAACCTCAGGATCTGTTTAAAATAATAATAATAAAAAAAAATAGATAAAAATGAATCCCCCCCCCCATCAGACGATGAAAAAACTCCTCATGTGAGCAGCAATTTGGGATTTCCCATAGAAATTAATAGGAAGTGATTTCCAACTTTTTTTAGGAGGATTTTTGGAATAGATCAAAGAAAAAAATAAATAAAAATAAATCTGAAAAAAATAAAAAAAAACAAACTCATTTTTGGAGGAGTTTTTCTTTTCCTGAAACAGTTTGGAAATTTTTTTTTAGTTTTTTTGATTGGCTAGTGTCAAATTTAGAGCTTATTCCATCAGGATCCTTCATGGTGACTTTCACTTTTTTTTTGCCCCCCACCAGGAATTTTTCAAAACTTCTTCAGGAAAAAATAAATAGTTCCAAAAACTTTTCATATGAATAGCAAAGTGGATTTCCCATAGAAATGAATGGGAAGAACTTTCAAGGAGGACTTTGGAGCGGATCTGTTCCAAAAAAAAAAAAAAAAACCTTAGTGTCAACTTAGGTGACAATTTAAAGCTCCAAAATATATTTTTCATTGACTTCTGAGACATTTGTAACCAACTTTAAGGATAAAAAAGACAATGGGTGGGAATATGTTGCATAGATGCACTGTATCCGAAACGACAGCAAGTTTCGGATCCTGATGCCGAGGAACGAACATCGAGTAGAGAAATCTGATTATTTTTTTTTTACAGGGAAGGAAAGTGCTTTGCTTTGTTTTTCCTTTTAACATTTTCTTCCAATTTCCCAAAGTGAAAAAAACCACTGCGTTTAAAAAATAACAAAAAAAAAAAGACTCCAGCAATAAAGGAGTTAACACATAGCAGCAAAACTGGCGAGTCTGATTTGCAGGCGACATAAAAGGTTGGATGGGAGGAGGGGGTCCGGGCAAGGCTTGAGGGGGTCTCTCCCCTCCCCCGCATCTACAGTACACTATCAGCTTATTAAATAGAAGTTGTGGTCACAGTCTCTAATACTTGATTGATCTAATCTTATTAGTATTCTCTTCTCTCCTTGTAGATGGCTCCGGGGGTCGGGGCTAATGTACAAAGATGCAAGTTCTGGAAGTGGATGCTTTTCTGAAAAAGAAGGGGGAAAAAAAAGTATTAAACTTGTGGTTGTTGTATTTTTATTTTATGCGATTCTTCTGGGTGAATCTAGTCGGCAGATAATCTGCTTCTGATGGTAGCAATAGTCACAAGTGATGACTGCAGTACCACCGACAACCACCTGATGGCAGTATGTCTCCTGCCTCCATATACTGACCTAGCGCACAATGGACGATCGCTCTGTGCTTCGCTTCTGCTCCAGATCCTCCAGCTCAAACACTTCCGGGTGCCGGTTTTTACTCCTGACCCATTTGGGCCTGTGTTCTGTGTGGTCCGTATCGCTGTCCTCATAGGCCTCGTGGCTGTACGCCCGCACGGCTCCTGGCAAGTTCGGATGAACCGCGACAGTCACCGAGGCCGTAGCTGTGACGGTGGTGATGGAGCCGCTGGGTCCTGTCACCTTTGTACAGTAGGCTGGAGGTGTAGTTCTGTGACCCTGAGGTCTACTGCCGTACTGAATCCTGTAATTGGGGGGCTGCTTAGCCCATGCAGACCCCTGGTTACACTTCCTCCAGTCTTTAGGCTCCTGAGAGTCCTTACAATCCTGACTACTGTTCCGGGTTACGTCCTGTAGAGTCGGATCTGCTTCGTCCTGAAGGACTTCTTCTTGGCTTCCCTTGCGAGGTTTTACCAGCTATAAAACATAGAAATAACATAATTTTAATTTTCTGATCTCATTTATACTTGTAAAATATATTTTACATGTTTGCAAGGGTTTTTAGTTAGAGAATGGCCACTAGGTAGCGCTCTTCTATTATATGTTTGCAATGGGTTTTCTTCTATATTTTACATGTTTGTAAGGGTTTTCTCTAGAGTGGCCACTAGGTGACGCTCTTCTATTACATGTTTGCAAGAGTTTTTCGCTAGAGAATGGCCACTAGGTGGCGCTCTTCTATTACATGTTTGTAAGGGTTTTTCTCTAGGGAATGGCCACTAGGTGACGCTCTTCTATTACATGTTTGCAAGAGTTTTTCTCTAGAGAATGGCCACTAGGTGACGCTCTGCTATTACATGTTTGCAAGGGTTTTTCTCTAGAGAATGGCCACTAGGTGGCGCTCTTCTATTACATGTTTGCAAGAGTTTTTCTCTAGAGAATGGCCACTAGGTGGCGCTCTTCTATTATATGTTTGCAAGAGTTTTTCTCTAGAGAATGGCCACTAGGTGGCGCTCTTCTATTATATGTTTGCAAGAGTTTTTCTCTAGAGAATGGCCACTAGGTGGCGCACTTCTATTACATGTTTGCAAGAGTTTTTCTCTAGAGAATGGCCACTAGGTAGCGCTCTTCTATTACATGTTTGCAAGGGTTTTTCTCTAGAGAATGGACACTAGGTGACGCTCTTCTATTATATGTTTACAATGGGTTTTCTTCTATATTTTACATATTTGCAATGATTTTTCTTCAGAGAATGGCCACTAGGTGGTGCTGTTCTATCGCAGTTCTTTTACTCTGTTTTCCGAATGTTTTAGTCTCAGGAGAACTTACCATGATTTTGGGATAGGAGGGGCTCTTGCTTGCTTCCAGCAGGATGTGTGATGGTTTTGGGGGGATGATATACGGACTGCGCTCATATAGTTGAGGATCATCTTCCTCTATCCCTGATGTTGCGGTGGTCTCAGAGTAGTATTCTGAGGAGTCCTCGGGGTCACTGAATCCCCCTCGTCCTCCGGCTTTGTGTTGCATGTAGAAGGCGTGGTGGTTGAGATGCGGGGGCTCTGGTGTGGGGGTGGGGAGGCAGTTACCGTTGTCTGCAGGGGTCACCTATGGATGAGAAATATTGCTAAGTCCATAATCGCACAGATGACGGAAGGTTGGCAATTTATCGCTAAGGCGCATTCAGTCATCCGTATGAATCGGCAAAAGATCGGACCTCAATGCACGGACTGGCCGGCGGCTCTCCCAGCATAGTAATATATGGGCGGCCAGTCCGTGTATTGCGGTCTGATTTCAGACTGATTTGTACGGATGTCTGAATATCTCATAGCAGGGCTCACCTCAGCCGGCGGTCCGATCAGAGACAGCAGCACCGGGAGCAGAACCAGTCCATTCAGCAGCCCCAGGACGGTAAGAATCGTGAGCACAGCAAAGAAATACCTGAGGAAAAGAGGGGACATCATCACGAAGGGTCCCTTGTAGAAATGCAATTTAGTTTTTATTTTTTTATTATAACAGAGCAACACGTTTCATTTGTAAACTACAACTCCCAGCAAGCAGAAGTGGTTTCTGCACGGGCTGCGCCGGACTTTTAAAGGGCCAGTCTGACGAAGTCAGAGCATAGGAGCCTGCTGCAGCCCGGGGGATTCCTTCCCGGTCAGTGGGGGTGCCCTGGCTTCCTGAACTCGCCCTCCCTTCCCCCATATCCATCCATTACAACCTGCATTCTGACCCACAGGAATGGGGGGGATGGGAGAGTGTCACACACAGCGTGAGAGCGCAGGCTAGATGCACGGAGAGCGTTCTTGGCACAGAATAAAAGTGACGTGAGCAGAACTGGGTCACTTGTCCCCGTGCCAAGAACGAGGTCTGTCTGGACCTTAATGGAAGCTTTAACACCGCATAAAAAAAAAAAAAAAAAGACCTTGGTGGTCCTCGTGGGGGAGCGCGACGCCGGCAGAGGAAGGGTTAAGTGGCCACTGCTCCAAGATGTGAATCAGCAGAGTTCTTAGAAGTGGTGTTTATGTTGGGTGCAGTAATCTCTGCTCTCATTGAGTGTTTAGTTTAGGAGTTTGGGGGGGATGGAGACCGATCTCTGAGCGACTTCAGCTGTTTACACCAAACTGTGCGCAGAATGTCTGTTTACAGGAGGGATCGCTGTGCTGGTTCCTGATCCGTCAGGACTTGCTGCTCCGCTCCCTCCTCCTCGCTCTTCTAAACAAGACCTCCCAGGCAGACGAAGGCTCTTGGATCGGATTCAGACACTGCGTCTTTTCGGGGGGCCACACACTGGGCTGTAATCTCCTGCCAGCTCAGCCCCTGACCCCAAGTCCAAACTACGTCAAACCTCTGCGGAGGGTTTCTTCTGTTAACCTCTTTATGGCTGAATGTGAATATTTGCAGATTTTTTAAAAAAATGCAAAAATACAGAAGTCTAAAGGGACAGACGCTGAAACACTCTCAGGCAATATTCACACATTGCGGTGCGAATACAGAGCGATGCACGGAGCGGACTCGGGGGTTCTGACCTTGACTTGGCGGCATCCTATATGCCTATGTGGCTGCTGAGTTCGGGTCAAGAGTCCCATGGCCGCTCCCTGAATCTGTGACAATTCGGCCTCAGAGTTGTATTAGAGCTATGGTACTACGAGAGGTATTTATGGTAAACGTGGAAAGTACACCTATCTCTTTATATTCTGCCTGGTGGTGATCCCACCAGACCTCTATTGTCTACTGATTACTGATCTATCTAAGTACCATATAAGTTTTGAAAGTACGACAACAATACCAACCTCGTTATTTACGCCTCTATATTGTGGTGTTTCTATTAGGGTACTATAACTCACGTATACCTATGATGTACCAGCTATTTTGCGTTTTCAGTACCACTATCATAAACAATATGAGGTTTTGTGGTGTCTAACAGCTCTAACTACGCACTATAAAAGGTTGTGTGGGGTCTAACATCTTCGAATACGTGTTACTATACTTGCCATAGTTTTGTCCGCACACTCTCTAGCTCACACTATATGCCAGAGTCTATTAATATTAGCTGATTCTAGCTATCATTGTTTTCTATAGCCAGCATCTAGCAGCATTTAGATTTTATTCACTTTTTCTTCTTTTTCTTTTTTGTGGTGTTATTGTTGGTGGTGGCTTTTTTTGAGGGATTCCTTTTTAGGGACTTTAGGGACAGTCTACGTTGAGCGGGGGCGCCATATCGTATCCCAGGGTGCCAACCTCCGCTGTCAGGAAGGGAATTGAGTAGGGCTAGGCACTTCTATCTTCCCTAGCCCTTTCCTGTACATTGGTATTATTTTTTGTCTGGTATTGTCCTGCATACCAGAGCCCCTTTTTCCCGTAGGATCCCTCCTACTGGTCTTTATGATATTTTTTGCTTTTTGGTCTTTTTTAATTATTATATTAAAATTTATTGTTTTAGGTCTTGCGTCAGTTTTTTGGTTTTTTTCTTGTTTATTAGTAGACCTTGGTTATTGGTAATTTGGTTTTTTCTGACAATTCGGCCTTAGGCTATGCGCACACGTTGTGGACTTTGCTGCGGATCTGCAGCGGATTGGCTGCTGCGGATTCGCAGCAGTTTTCCATGCGTTGTACAGCACCATGTAAATGTATGGAAAACGAAATCCGCAGTGCACATGCTGCGGAAAATACCGTGTGGAAACGCGGCGTTGTATTTTCTGCAGCATGTCAATTCTTTGAGCGGATTTCGCACAAAAACGGCGGTAAATCTGCAGTGCATTTTACCTGCGGATTTTGCAAAAATGGTGTGGAAAAATCCGCACACGAATCTGCAACGTGTGCACATAGCCTTAGGGTCTGTGCACACGATGTCTTTTTCAGGTGGGTCCATGCCAAAACCCCCCTGACAAAGCGCTAAGGAAACACTGTTACAAGAAGTGGCCTGACCATTCTTCAAGCCTTTGATGACGCTCTATACTTTACAATATAAGTCAATGGGAAGGTTTAAAAAGATGTCTGAAAAATGGCAGTGCAAAATATTGTGCAAAAATGCTGAGAAAACTTTAAAAAAACAAACACCTGCGGTCCATAAACATTGGACATACCCCAAGGAAATGACAAAAAAACACTAAAATAGAGACAAGCTTCAGGATTAGAAAACTCCGGAGAAAAGGAGCGATTCCTGAAACAGCTTAACGTTTTTGACTGCTGTCAAAAAAAAACCCCGTAGTATGGACACACCCTTAGGGCTCGTGCAATTGTTCGTATTTTCGGTGCAAGTGTGTTACAACAAAACATCTAATCACACTCGGACAAATGTTATTCTATGGGGCCGTGTACATGTCTGATATTTTTCTTGGACTGAGCCAGGCCAAGGTAAAAAAAATTGCAGCATGGCTGAGTTGGATACGATTATTGCATCGCACTCGGCCATGCAAATGAATGAGTCTGTGGAAAATATTGGACTGCACTCGGATGATATCTGAGTGCGGTGCGATTTCCAGGGACACAATGGAGAAGATGGAGACTTTTTTTTTCCCCATCTTCTCTTCATCCAAGTAAATCTGATCATAGAATAATGTGTCCAATTCTCTCGGATAAGTGAATATACGCTGGTGTGACCCTAACCTTAGGGAGAGTTCACATATGAAAGATACGTGGATGGTAGGCTCCTACGGAAAAATTGCATCTTAGATTTGTGATTGGGGTTACTGCTGAAAAGCACAACAGATCGGTGAGGGTCCGGGTTCTGAAAACCCCATCGACCACTCAAAACACTTGTGTGTGCAGCATCTCCTGAGCGTGCACATGGAGCTGTATATGGGCTCAATAAAAAAATCTATGAGCCCCCTACAATGATCAAGGTGCTCCTTAACAGCCAACATCAGACAGGTGTTTTGAGCAATCAGTGGGGGTCTCAGAACAGGACCCCCACCGATCTGCAGGACATCTCATCACACAATGTAAATTTTAAAAAAATAAATTAAAATAAGGCGTAGGCCTCTTTAAAGGGCTTTAGATGTTACAGGAAAAACCCGATATTGACTCAGCATGGTAGGAGGCAGAGTGATAGTAAAGCTGTATAATAACAATAAATCCATCTGACACTAGAACGGAACTGTACCTTAAAATAAAGTCGAACTCGGAACCTGCCAGCATCAGCACCCCGAGAAGAGTGGAAATGGCGCCATCCAGAACTGGGGCAAACATATGTTCGAGGGCGAGTACAGAGCGCTGGTTCCGGTCACCAATAGCAGTGAGAAATCCCTGCAGGAAAAATAAATATAGGATTAATTTAAAGAAATAAATAATTTAAAAAAAGTCCTAAATATCTTCCATGGCTTTATTCACACCTATTGAAACACAGTAAAACCGTATTGATTTTTTTGCTATGATTTTTCAAAATTACGGCAAAAACTCTCCAGGTTTTCCCACAATTTGGCAACGAGAGAACGCAACCTAATTATAGTCATCCTACTGTCTGTTCCATCCTTTGATCGACACTAATAGTAATATAATAATAATAATTATTTTTATATAGCGCTAACATATCCGCAGAGCTTTATAGTTTGCACACATTATCATCGCTGTCCCTGACGGAGCTCACAATCTAGAATAGTAACACAAATGGTTGAGCCGGCGACTCACCAATGCCACGTGAACGGTGAACTCTACGCCGATGCCAACGGAGGCGATGAGGATTACAACAGGGATGGCGCTGAGCTTGATGCCAATCAGTCCCATGATGCCAAACAACTCCACCGTCATCATAGCCAAGATAAAAACCTAGAGTACAAAATGAGGGACAGGTTAGTCCTGTGGTGGTGGCGCCTCGTTCTGATAGCTCGGCATTATTACTGGCTCTTACAATGATTCCGGCAGTCCATGGATTCAGCAGGAGGAGGGCGCACACCAGAAATGTACATGCCAGGACGATGCTGATCGCCAGGAGGAACCAGTGACGCAGACCGATGTACTGCTCCCAGAAGAGGAAGGGGTAACCACTGGGGTAGCTGTACACCCCCTGATCAGCAAACTCCTTACACACCGAGCGCACGCTCTCAATGGCTTCGATGAAATCAGACGTCTGGCGTAAACCGTTCAGGTAGAAGGGAAACTGGGCAAATTCAATAGGTTCTGCTGCTGAAACTGGGGAGGAAAGAGGAGAAAAGTGATATTTACATTTTCACAAAGATGACAGGTTACATCTACCCATTAGCTAAGAGCCATAAGGTACTGTCACACTAGACGATATCGCTAGCGATCCGTGACGTTGCAGCGTCCTCGCTAGCGATATCGTCCAGTGTGACAGGCAGCAGCGATCAGGCCCCTGCTGTGCTGTCGCTGGTCGGGGAAGAAAGTCCAGAACTTTATTTGGTCGCTGGACTCCCCGCAGACATCGCTGAATCGGCGTGTGTGACACCGATTCAGCGATGTCTTCACTGGTAACCAGGGTAAACATCGGGTAACTAAGCGCAGGGCCGCGCTTAGTAACCCGATGTTTACCCTGGTTACCAGCGTAAAAAAACAAACAGTACATACTTACATTCAGCTGTCTGTCCCTTGCCGTCTGGTTCCTGCACTGACTGCTGGCCGTAAAGTGAAAGCAGAGCACAGCCACAGCGGTGAGTCACCGCTGTGTGACTCATCGCTGTGCTGTGCTTTCACTTTCACTTTACGGCCAGCAGTCAGTGCAGGAACCAGACGGCAAGGGACAGACAGCTGAATGTAAGTATGTACTGTTTGTTTTTTTACGCTGGTAACCAGGGTAAACATCGGGTTACTAAGCGCGGCCCTGCGCTTAGTTACCCGATGTTTACCCTGGTTACCGGGGACCTCGGGATCGTTGGTCGCTGGAGAGCTGTCTGTGTGACAGCTCTCCAGCGACCAAACAGCGACGCTGCAGCGATCCGGATCGTTGTCGGTATCGCTGCAGCGTCGCTAAGTGTGACGGTACCTATAGACATCACTGGGGGACGAGGCGCTGTGAGCCGCATGCCTCAGGGACTGACTGCGTTCACATGATGGGATATAAGCGCAAGGATATAAACTCACTTCTCAGATTTTCCCCAGTGGTGTCGTATCGATCGTGGATCCATTCTGGAGGTTGAGGGTAAAAATTGGCCTGAGATGCGGCATAGCCCAGGGGATCATTGCTGACCCAGACCGTCAGGTAGATATAAAAAGCATCCTGAGGAATGAGGCCGTTCTCGTCCACCAGTCGCCGACTAGTCAGCTGTGCAGGGGAAACAACATAACAATGTATTAAGAGAACACAAATTTACTTACAAGTCTGTGAAATTTACACATTAGACCAATGAGGGCAAAAACCCGACAATGTCATCCGACAGACTAATGAGTACTGGGGGCTTCCCGACTCTCCCCCAACAGATGATCTCGGGGGAGTTAAAGATTAGGTATGTCCAATTTTGTTCTCGGGCGAGATGAGCCAACGACAGAGGAGTAAAAGACGCAGGAGTCGGCAGAGATCGCTGACGGTTGATCACAGCTATTAATTGTGTAAGGGGCCTCTAAAAAAAAATAAAAATCTACCTGATCAATATTAAAGGGATCCTTCTTGTTTCCTGTCTGGATGAGGAGTTTATAACCCAGGATGCCATCTTCGGTGCCGTTACGGTAATTATCCTGTGTGATGCGGCCAGACTGCCAATCCTTATCGAAAGAATCCTGGAGGCCTGTTGGAAGGGAAGGAAAATTTACTATAAATTTACTTGGCGGAAAAAACAAAAACAAAACAGAAACAAAGACAAAAGCCCCCTTTAAAAATTCCTGTGAATTCCTGACATTCACTTTCACATAAAGGTAACGGCTCTGATCAGGTCACGGGGCTCCATTACTACCATAAACAGTCCCTGGTGCTCCCACCATGTGCAGCGACCTTCCCATGTGCATCATGATAGGTTTGGGTTCGTCCTCACCTCTCAGCCACTCCTGGAAATAATGCAGCCACATTTTAGGTAAGTCTCTTCCTTCCTCTCGAACAACGTACTTGACGGAGCCAAAGGACTCGTGAAGTTCGTACAAGGACGTCTGAACCTTGGGGTAATCGAAGCCTCCCTTTGTAACAATGAACATGTTGTAGAAGGAGAAGTATTTGAACTGAGCGGAGATAAAGTTGTATTCCTTGGTCTCTCGAGGAACGATGTCCGTCAGATAGAGGCCATCATGAACCATGGTGGTTCCATACAAGCCGAGACCTAAAAGGGCCATGAAGAGAGCGACCACGATTCCCTAAAAAAAAAAAACAACAAAGACCTCAGTACAGGAAAATCTTCAGGTTTCGCCACATCTAAATGATCATTTGGCTGCATAACTCACCTTCATTTCAGGCTTCAGCAGTAAAGGCGCGTACTTCTCACGGGCAAATTCGGACAGGCTCCACTTCAGGAACGGAAGAGGGACGCACTCGCGCCTTCCTTTCGTTTCATTCACTTGAGACAGCAAATCTCGGGTGGAGCTGGAGGGGCTGAAGACCTGAGACCCCAAAGGGTCCACAGTGGGGACAATGACAGAGGGCGAGGTGGAGATCTGGGAGGTCGGTGGTAGGATGGTGACCACATGGTGCCCAGATGAGTCACACTGGGTGAAAGCCTGGACGGTGGTAGTGATATGGGTGCTGGTAGTGATGGTGGGGTTCCCGTAAGATGATGGATGGTAAGTGTGATTGTCGTTAGCGTCGGGCATTTCTTGAGGCTGAATCTGGATCACTCTGGAGGAGCACGGGCTACAGAGAAGAAACGGGGGGTCATAAATCATTCATCATCAGATTAACATCCTGACCCATCATAACGTAATGCAAAATGAATTACTATCTACCTGTAGAAGCAGCAGAGGATGTCCAGCCTCTGATCTTCTCTACGCTGGAGGTCCAAGCTCAGAATGGCAGGAAATATAAGCAAAACCATTGCAAAATTGAAGACGACCACGATAGCAGCCTAAAAGAAGAAGAAGCGTAGGGAGATCAATCATTCTCATCACTTACGTAACATTTCTTTAGTTCACATTCCAGACTTGGTGTTGTATATAATTAGGTGGAAGCATCCTGTAGTCTCCAGTCCACCCTTATCTCACAGACCACCCAGAAATTCCCAGCCCCTTACCCCCCTCTGACAGCCCCCAGGGAAGTGACATCTTAATGTATCCAAGGCCATTGTACTGATGTCACCTTTCACCTGAGCAGCTCGGACAATTCCCATTAGAGACATCTGATGCAATCTCGCCTTTCACTACCCTCCAGGGTCACTGGGATTGTAGTGCAGAGATGCTCGGACCCCCTTGACCCTTATATGCTCTGCACATAAAAGGAGGAGGGTACCGTGTTTCACTGTATAAAGTGGGTAATATTACCTGCAGGGAGAACGCCCGCAATGCTGGGATTGGAACCAAAGCCGCCATAAAAAAAGCAATCATGTTATTGATGGATGTCAGCGCCACACTTGTGCCCGTGCGTCTCAGGCATTCGCCAGTCCTTTCCTGCCACAATAAAAAAAAAAAAAAAACATAAATGAGACATGTGGATGTGAGTGACAGCGTCGCTGGGTGGTCTATAAGGTGAGAACTATTTTAATGGATGTAAATGAGGTCACTCACCTTTAATGGGGTACTCAGGCCAGTCTCGGTGAAAGCGTGCGCCAGCAAGAACATGTCATCCACACCGATACCAAGTGCAAGAAATGGCAGCACCTTCAAAAGGGAACATTGTATAGGATTGTGAGGAGCGTTCAACGAGCTGCACGGCATGAAAGTAAGTTCTAAGGATTTATTAATTTACCTGGGTTGTTGCAGCGTTGAAAGAGATGCCAAGAAGGGAGCAAAGTCCCAGTCCTGATGCCACGGAGAGAGCCACAAGGAGGACGCCGGCCAGACCCACGGCTCCTTGAGACTTGGAGCAATCCCAGCGAAGCATGGTGACGCAGGCATAGGCCAACTGCGGGGAGAGGAGATGATTTACTGACCCTGTTCCCTATAAGCCAAAATCACGGATGTTCATCAATCACTAAGGTGAAAGCGTCAGTCCTTACCATCAGCAGGTACCCGCCGGCAACACGGATGACGCTGACATCAGAGAAGGACTTCATGATATCATTCAGGGTGGTGGTGGAGAAGGCATGGATGTCCTGAGAGGAGTTCTGCGGGATGGACTGCTGCGCTTGCTGTGAACAGATGACATTTTGTTCTCATCACCCTCTGTCTACAGTCTGTTTATACCATGTGAGGAGGACGAGGAGGTGATGGCAGGACCCCAACGCAGGGTATATAATATAGATTACTGGATCTCTTCTCTCCTTGTTATCTTATCCTTCCCCACCAAACAAATCCCCTCTCTAAACAAAAGACCGATGACTACAGATGCTGGGGGCGTAGAGGGCAGAGGTTGGTTGAGGTCACCTGGTCTCTGGAGACCTCCAGCTCCTCTAGGTAAATCCACCCCCATCAGTGAAAAATGACCTATTGTAGCCATGGACACAAGCTGAAAATAGGATTAGGTAAAAAAAAAAAAAGTCACAAACCTCTACAAGCTTTCGCTGCCACGACTCCAATATGGCGGCTGCCTTCTCCTCATTCCAGTTGATGTCATGGATTTCATAGTCATCTTTGAAGTGTTCGTAGAGCTGCCCCGGACTCATTAGGAGGTACATGGTCTGCAGAGCTTCAGCGCTAAGAGAAAAGAAAGACGTCAATATCGGGGGATCGGCCACGGAGCAATGACCGGCTCTGCTTAGAGAACAGTTCTTTACCTCTTTAACTCTCCGTTGGTCCCCCTGGACATCCCACCTAGAATCAGCTCCTTCTGCCAGTACATGAACTTCTTGGAAAAGCCGTGGCAGCCATTCTGAAGTGTGGCGACAATGTCTGGGGTCTACGATGGAACACGGACGTATGTATTAGAACATTATCCTGGCTCTTACAGGAGAAGTGGCTCCGTTAGGAGATGACATTGCTGCTAACCTCTTGTGACTTCTTGTTAGGAGAACTTTCGGGACACTCGGAATCGGTGGGGTCGAGACAAGGCCGTTCCATATACGCTTGTCCCACCTCGGCCTTGTCCAGCATTTCTTTGAAGCCGTCGAGGCTGGTGAATTGGCTGAGCTCCTCCATCAATTGGACGGGGTCCAAGTTTGTCCACTGAATGTCTCTTCTCCCCCTGCAAATAAGAAAGGAATTAAAAATGTTATTACATATGGCAAATCTGAGAATATTTTCTGCAACATTTACAAGAGAGGGAATTGTCCTGTATTGGATAGTTTTCAAGGGTACAACAAGCTGACGGCAATGGGTTACGGGGGGCGCTGATGGGTGCGATGAGAATTAAGATGGCCGTGCACAATAGAAGGCTGTTGGCCTGAACGACTGTCCGGCTGACTCTCCCATACACGGGAGCGCTCGCTCGGCTGTGCGCTCCTATGTGCTCTATGAGAAAGCCACCGACTGACATGTCGGATGGTGACTTATCTGATAGAGAACAACATGGAGGGCAGTGTGAAATCGGACATGCCCGATCCACATCTCTCCCGACAATGCCCCCATACACATTAGACCACCGTCGGCCGAGCCTGTCGATATCGGCAGGTTTGGATGACACAAGTCTAATGTGGATGCCCAGCTTTAGTGTCTGGAGCTTAGAAGATGACGTAGATCAGTGTCACCAGCTTACGGCTGTAAAGTTACTACAACTCCCATTATGCCTGGAGTTGTAGTTTTGCAACAAGCCACAAGTTGGGGCGCATAACCATAGACCTTACTAGCGGGATGCATCGGGCTCTCCTATAGTGCCCCGTTCACACTTGTTCTCTTGGTTGCAGACCGTACAAGTTGCAGGGAATTTAAGGTGAAATAAAAACTGATATTAATTTTTTTTTTCTACCTATTGAAATAGTTGATGAGTGATGCTTTCCCCACCCCCTTCTAAGATCTGGGGTCTGCGTCCCCCCTTACCCGATGAGGCGTGCCAGATGCTAAGAGGGAGAAAAAAAAAAAAAGGAGCATGTATTATCCTGTTACACAGGGGAACAAAGCTGTGTACTCCCATTTCATCAGCACGTAGCGCAAGTCAGGGCAATTATCAGCAGCTCGCTAACATCTTGATAGACCGGGAATCCCTGCAAGAAATGCTGGGAAGGTGGTCGGGATGGTGGGGGGGGAACGACGGCTGCAGCATGGGAGGCCGAGGAAAGCCGGATGCTGGGAAACGTCTCCAGGAATGAGCCCTGCGATGCCTGACGGGAGCCGTGTAGGAATAGTGTGCGGATCTCCAATATGCTTTGTGCTTCGCTTCTTCCAAGATCTCCGCTTGCTGTTGGTGAATGGAAACGTTCATTGGCAGAAATCGTGTTCCGGATTGGTTCTGCTCACTTATTGCAATGTATCGGTGTAAGGAAAAAAGAGTCAATGTAACGAGCACCGCAGCTGTGTGAGCAGAATACAAGGAATACCCCGATAATACAATCCACTGACAGCAAAGTGCATGGACGTCTAAATTAGACAAGGTTTTCCATCGGTTCTAGCTGAGGAGCGTAGATTACGAGGAGCCATATTAGATGGGAACATCCAATCAGATGAAGGCCCCTGCGCCAACAACCTGAGAGATGTGGCGGCTGGATCCTCTCTGGGGGGGGGGGGTCTCCGAGCTCCAATGAACTTGAAATCCAGCAACCGATGGGTTAACAGCGAGCAAAGAAAATTCTCACATGAAAAGAGGGCATCTACTTGGATCTGTGGGCCTCCCAAACAACTGGCTTATATAGAGGCTATGGGTCCCTCGCATCCCCTCTTTGGATGCTGGGAAATTCACCATTTTTACCCCTCCAAAAGATGTGATGACCCCACGTAACAAGTTCTGTGTTTTCTCAAGCCCCCAGATAAAGGGAGGTGAATGAGGGGGAGGGAGGAGAGAGGGAGAGGGAGGAGGAGGTAGAGAAAGGAAAGGAGAGGTAGGTGGAGGGGGCAGCTTTATTTTACTGCCTCTCCATGGACCAAAACATCCCTGAGTGCAGAATACTCCGGGACCAGGGAGAAAAGAGGGAAAAAGCCACCCGGGAGCCACCAACCATTGGGCATCTAGAAAGAGAAGGTCCAGATTGTATCTGCACAAGAAAAAGATACAAAGTGGTCCTCCCCGGAGGGCGCCGCTCCACCACGGGGACATTAGCGGAGAAGGGACACAACACACAGAGAATTGCTCTGGTGGGTGAGGGAGGGGTAGTGCAATAATTCATTAAATCTGGCCAGAAACGAGGCTGATTCCCCCAGATTCCCACATACCAAGCGGCTGGCAGTTGCTTCCACAGTGAAGTCCCTTTATCCGTCCTTTTTTTGCTTCACTGAAGCCAACTCAACGCTTTTGTTTTTTGCACACATTACTGCTCCTTTGTTCTGCAGCCTCTCCCTCTGACTCTGCCTTACAGAGAGGGAGCGATCCCCAAGGCTGAACTGAAGCGGAAGAGGCCTGAGCCGAAACCGCCGACGGAAACTGCAGCAGCGGCTCGGCGGCCTGCAGAGCATCGCACAGAGTATACGGGCCTGCAGAGCATCGCACAGAGTATACGGGCCTGCAGAGCATCGCACAGAGTATACGGGCCTGCAGAGCATCGCACAGAGTATACGGGCCTGCAGAGCATCGCACAGAGTATACGGGCCTGCAGAGCATCGCACAGAGTATACGGGCCTGCAGAGCATCGCACAGAGTATACGGGCCTGCAGAGCATCGCACAGAGTATACGGGCCTGCAGAGCATCGCACAGAGTATACGGGCCTGCAGAGCATCGCACAGAGTATACGGGCCTGCAGAGCATCGCACAGAGTATACGGGCCTGCAGAGCATCGCACAGAGTATACGGGCCAGCAGAGCATCGCACAGAGTATACGGGCCAGCAGAGCATCGCACAGAGTGTACGGGCCTGCAGAGCATCGCACAGAGTGTACGGGCCTGCAGAGCATCGCACAGAGTGTACGGGCCTGCAGAGCATCGCACAGAGTGTACGGGCCTGCAGAGCATCGCACAGAGTGTACGGGCCTGCAGAGCATCGCACAGAGTGTACGGGCCTGCAGAGCATCGCACAGAGTGTACGGGCCAGCAGAGCATCGCACAGAGTGTACGGGCCAGCAGAGCATCGCACAGAGTGTACGGGCCTGCAGAGCATCGCACAGAGTGTACGGGCCTGCAGAGCATCGCACAGAGTGTACGGGCCTGCAGAGCATCGCACAGAGTGTACGGGCCTGCAGAGCATCGCACAGAGTGTACGGGCCTGCAGAGCATCGCACAGAGTATACGGGCCTGCAGAGCATCGCACAGAGTATACGGGCCTGCAGAGCATCGCACAGAGTATACGGGCCTGCAGAGCATCGCACAGAGTATACGGGCCTGCAGAGCATCGCACAGAGTATACGGGCCTGCAGAGCATCGCACAGAGTATACGGGCCTGCAGAGCATCGCACAGAGTATACGGGCCTGCAGAGCATCGCACAGAGTATACGGGCCTGCAGAGCATCGCACAGAGTATACGGGCCTGCAGAGCATCGCACAGAGTATACGGGCCTGCAGAGCATCGCACAGAGTATACGGGCCTGCAGAGCATCGCACAGAGTATACGGGCCTGCAGAGCATCGCACAGAGTATACGGGCCTGCAGAGCATCGCACAGAGTATACGGGCCTGCAGAGCATCGCACAGAGTATACGGGCCTGCAGAGCATCGCACAGAGTATACGGGCCTGCAGAGCATCGCACAGAGTATACGGGCCTGCAGAGCATCGCACAGAGTATACGGGCCTGCAGAGCATCGCACAGAGTATACGGGCCTGCAGAGCATCGCACAGAGTATACGGGCCTGCAGAGCATCGCACAGAGTATACGGGCCTGCAGAGCATCGCACAGAGTATACGGGCCTGCAGAGCATCGCACAGAGTATACGGGCCTGCAGAGCATCGCACAGAGTATACGGGCCTGCAGAGCATCGCACAGAGTATACGGGCCTGCAGAGCATCGCACAGAGTATACGGGCCTGCAGAGCATCGCACAGAGTATACGGGCCTGCAGAGCATCGCACAGAGTATACGGGCCTGCAGAGCATCGCACAGAGTATACGGGCCTGCAGAGCATCGCACAGAGTATACGGGCCTGCAGAGCATCGCACAGAGTGTACGGGCCTGCAGAGCATCGCACAGAGTATACGGGCCTGCAGAGCATCGCACAGAGTATACGGGCCTGCAGAGCATCGCACAGAGTATATGGGCCTGCAGAGTATACGGGCCTGCAGAGCATCGCACAGAGTATACGGGCCTGCAGAGCATCGCACAGAGTATATGGGCCTGCAGAGCATCGCACAGAGTATATGGGCCTGCAGAGCATCGCACAGAGTATATGGGCCTGCAGACCATCGCACAGAGTATATTGGCCTGTCGACTATCGCAGAGTATATGGGCCTGCAGACTATCGCACAGAGTATATGGGCCTGCAGACTATCGCACAGAGTATATGGGCCTGCAGACTATCGCACAGAGTATATGGGCCTGCAGACTATCGCACAGAGTATATGGACCTGCAGACCATCGCACAGAGTATATGGGCCTGCAGACTATCGCACAGAGAATATGGGCCAGCAGCCTGCAGACTATTGCACAGAGCGGTGCAGAGTATATGGGTCAGCAGCCTGCAGACTATCGCATAGAGTATATTGGCCAGTGGACTGCAGACTATCGCACAGAGCAGCGCAGAATATACGGGTCAGCGACCTGCAGACTATCGCACAGTGCATACAGGTTCTGCAGACTATCGCACAGAGTATATGGGCCAGCGGCCTGCAAACTATGGCACAGAGCAGCGAAGAGTATACTGGTCAGCGGCCTGCAGACTATCGCACAGACCGACGCAGAGTACATAGGCCAGCGGTCTGCAGACTATCGCACAGAGCAGCGCAGAGTATATGGGTCAGCGGCCTGCAGACTATCACACAGAGTATATGGGCCAGCGGACTGCAGACTATCGCACAGAGTATATGGGCCAGCGGCCTGCAGACTATCACACAGAGTATATGGGCCAGCGGCCTGCAGACTATCGCACAGAGTATATGGGCCAGCGGCCTGCAGACTATCGCACAGAGTAAATGGGCCAGCGGCCTGCAGACTATCACACAGAGTATATGGGCCAGTGGCCTGCAGACTATCACACAGAGTATATGGGCCAGCGGCCTGCAGACTATCGCACAGAGTATATGGGCCAGCGGCCTGCAGACTATCGCACAGAGTATATGGGCCAGCGGCCTGCAGACTATTGCACAGAGCAGCGCAGAGTATACGGGTCAGCGGCCTGCAGACTATCCCTGTTTCGCTGTCTCCTATTCACTCCTCATACATTTCGCTGACTTCTCTTATCCATGTTTCACTTCTTTTTTCCTTCCTTTTCCCCATGCTTTACTCTCTGTCTCCTCTTCATGTTTCACTCCCTCTTTCCATGTCTTGTTCTCTCTCCTCCTCCCTCTTTCCATGTCTCATGTTGTCTCCTTGTAACTATCCTCCCCATGCTTTGCTTTCCTTCTCTCGCTCTCTCTCTGTCTCGCTCTCTTCTGGTCATTGTCACTCTGTCTGTCTTGCTTTCCTTCTCTCGCTCTCTCTGTGTCTTGCTCTCTCCTTATCTTTCTCCTCTTGCTCTCTCCCTGTTGCTCACGCTCACCTTGTCTCACTCTCTCTCGATGTCGCTCTCTCGTTGTGTTGCGTCCTCTCGATGTCTCGCTCTCCTCTTGCTGTCTCTCCATGTCTCGCTCTCTCCTTCTCTCGCACCCTCTCCATCTCTCCTTCTCTCGCTCTCTTTCCATGACGCTCTCTACTTCTCGCTCTCTCGTTCTCTTGCGCTCTACATGTCTCACTCTCCTTCTCTCACGCTCTCCTTCCATTGCTCTCCTCTCTCTCTCCATGTCTCGCTCTCTCCTTCTCTCTGTCCATGTCTCTCTCTCCTCTCGCCCCCTCTCCATGTCCCGCTCTCTCCAGGTCTCTCCTTCTCTCGCTCTCTCTCCAGGTCTCTGTCATTCTCTCGCTCTCTCCATGTCTCACTCTCCTTCTCTCGCTCTCTCCTTCTCTTGCTCTCCATGTCTCTCTCCTTCTCCTGCTCTCCTTTTCTCTCTCTCCTTCTTGCTCTCTCCATGTCTCACTCTCCTTCTCTTGCTCTCCATGTCTTTCTCCTTCTCGCTCGCACCAGGTCTCTCTACTTCTCTCGCTCTCTCCTTCTCGCTTTCTCCATGTCTCTCTCCTTCTCTCCTCTCTCTCCATGTCTCTCTCCTTCTCGCTCTCTCCATGTCTCTCTCCATGTCTCTTTCCTTCTGTCACTCTCTCCTTCTCTCGCTCTCCATGTCTCTCTCCTTCTCTCCCTCACTGAGTTCTCCCCTCTCTTTTACAGTTCTTTATTCCACCAGGGGCCTGAATAATGGCAGCATTTCAATTTGTTTAGCGACTGAAGCCATTTACAGCATCATTAGCATGAGAATACGTTCTGTTACCATTTGCTGACAAAGCCTGCGCTCAGCTTGGGCCCCATATAGATAAACACACTTGTAAACACAAAGAATAGTCACTATTGTCCTGGCTTCCATCTTCTGTCCCCCCCCATAACCCACCAGAAGCCTCTCAGCCCCCCAGCCTTAATAGACACATAATTGCCAGAGTGAAATTGAGGGAGGGTGAGCCTGGGAGACATGTGAAGTCCTGCGGGGGCGACACCGGCTCAGTCAAGGTTGCCACAATGTGTAAATCTGGGGCCGGATTCCGGAGGGACGACACTTTCCTGCGCCTCCATGATAGTGACAGAAAGCCGACATGCTCCATTATCCATCTGTCATGTTTGTTTAAGATGCGGCTCAGATGACCACCATTAAATTATTAAATCGACAGCCAACGACACGCAAAAAACGGAACAGGGGGCGCGGACCGCTGACGGGAGCGCGGACAACTTCCCGTGGCGTGGATGGCTAAAGGGGGAGCGGACGGCTAAAGGGGGCGCGGATGGCTAAAGAGGGAGCGGATGGCTAAAGGGGGCGCGGATGGCTAAAGAGGGAGCGGATGGCTAAAGGGGGAGCGGATGGCTAAAGGGGGAGCGGATGGCTAAAGGGGGAGCGGACGGCTAAAGGGGGCGCGGATGGCTAAAGGGGGAGCGGATGGCTAAAGGGGGAGCGGACGGCTAAAGGGGGAGCGGACGGCTAAAGGGGGCGCGGATGGCTAAAGAGGGAGCGGATGGCTAAAGGGGGCGCGGAAGGCTAAAGGGGGCGCGGACGGCTAAAGGGGGAGCGGACGGCTAAAGGGGGCGCGGACGGCTAAAGGGGGCGCGGACGGCTAAAGGGGGCGCGGAAGGCTAAAGGGGGCGCGGACGGCTAAAGGGGGCGCGGACGGCTAACGGGGGCGCGGACGGCTAAAGGGGGCGCGGACGGCTAAAGGGGGAGCAGACGGCTAAAGGGGGAGCAGACGGCTAAAGGGGGAGCGGACGGCTAAAGGGGGAGCGGACGGCTAAAGGGGGCACGGACGGCTGCTTTACTTACGGTAAATACGCGGAGCCTCCCTGCAGCTGAGACCCTTCCCAAAAACAATCCAACGGAGTGATGATGACACATGGGAAAAGCTTCTCGATCATCTACAAAACAGGAAAAATCCCGCCAGCTGTTAAAAAAAAAATTAAATCCCACTTTGTGGCCCCCAATTTATTAATTCTGCGTCATAAGGAGGACCGCCATAGCAGCTCTCCGCACGATGCACTCACCCGCTCAATCATCCCATTCTCGATTATCGGGACGCCTGACTTGTAGCAAATCTTATTCAGATCCCACGACCTGGTAAGAGAAAGAAATGATTAGTAACGATGTGGTGACATAATATTGAGACGGCAAAGATCGCTACATCACAAGGGAACTGGTTCTTTCTGCGACAACCAACTGGGTCCGATTTTTGCGACTTCCTTTTTGCAGCCGTGCCCCCCCCCTGAACGACCCTATTCACATGAGATGTAGAAGCCACACATGGCGATCGCGGGTCACGTGACCAAAGTCGCCGTGTGGTCCCTGGCCACTTCCCATACTTAATGCATTGCATGAAATTTGAGTGACAGCTCTCCCTTTTAAGAGGTTCTGCAGCATTACAGCCCCAGTCCAGAGACACAGGGACAATATCACAATCCCAGCTTCCCGTCATGGCGGTCTGCAGCCGCGGGGCACTTACTTTCCGTACATTGAGACCTGCACTTTGCTAGCAGCCAGCGCGGCACTCAGGTGCAGCAGGAGAGCCTCTTGGGTCAGGATATTTTCGCCTTCCGTCTTCGGGGTCTGGATGAGCATTTGCGAGGTGTAGACGGACTCCTCGCCCATCTTCTCTTTCGTGTAGCTGAGCTCCTGGCTCACCCGACTTCCCGC
This sequence comes from Ranitomeya imitator, assembly GCF_032444005.1. Lineage (NCBI taxonomy): Eukaryota > Metazoa > Chordata > Amphibia > Anura > Dendrobatidae > Ranitomeya > Ranitomeya imitator. The sequence continues at coordinate 179,065,487 of NC_091289.1, forward strand.
TGGAGGAGGAGGAGAGCAAGAAGGAGTGTTCAGTAATTTTGCACCAGGGTCCTGCATTCCTGGCTGATGTATGACATAATGCAAAAGTCCATTATACAAGACAGGAAATTCCGAGCGTTAATGCCCTCGTGTGGCTTATCGGAGGTCACATTATATATATATATATATATATATATATATATATATATATATAGAGAATAATAATATATAGATCGCGTATTATCTGGTGGAGCAGAATGGGTTAATGTGCCCATGTCATAACGAGCTCTCGGTCTGTGGGAACTGTATGGCCGGGGTATTCACCGCGCCGCTTGCGAACTTTGTGAGCAAGAAAGAAAGTTTCTTGTCATTAGTGTTAATTTGAAGGAGCGCTGGTCCATCTGGGCTTCAAAGCCCATTGAGCAGAGGCTGAGGAATTTCAACTCCCTAATTAACCCAGGGAACAGACATGAAAAGAGACGGCGATGGGACCCGAGGACGCAAACTTCAAACGGAGAGGTTACTGCAAAGGACGGGAGAAGTGTGTATGGGGGGCAAGTGGGGGGCACGGAGGAGGAGAGGTGGCCCTGTCCCTATAAAGGTAGCCAAATAAAAGGTGCATACAAAGGTCCCGTAAAAATGCTCTACCTACCCTAAATCGTGGGACCCCGCTAACCCGAAATCAACAATTGGCCTGCGGTGGCGCTAACTTTCTGCAGGAGCAGCAGAATCGGGCAGGCGGACGTCGACCATAAATACAGTTTATTAGAAGGAAGCGTTGTAATTACAGGGGGCCCATGTTTTATGTTGCCTCCTGTCCTGTCTTCCTTCATCCATCTGGACCACCCATAGTGGAGGTTCATCTCTCATCTGTTCACCATGTGATGCAGACACATTGCTCGCTTGCTCACTCGCTTGCTGCAGACACACAAACTCCCACGCAAGGGGAACAAAAAAAAAAAATGTTCCCTACTGGACGGCAAGCAAGAAAAATGGAAAGAGCCTTAATTGCCAAAATCTGAGGAAAACGAGAGGTCGGGACCCGAGAAAACCGAGCAGACATGGATCTCTAGGAATAACAGTCCAGGGGATGAGTGCCACTCAGTGTCTGCCGGCTGGCGAGGTCACTTCCGTTTTTCTTGCTTTTCAGATTTGGGGTCACCAGTGCTAATATCAGGGGCCCTTAGGATAGGTGCATTTCACTACAACCCCTCGTCCTGCTGAAACAACCCCCAAAATATTAGATGATCATGGGGGACTTGGGTGCAATCAGATGCCCTTTGGCTCTAAAGCTGGCCATAAATGGGGGACAAAACTGTCATCACATCCGACTCCCCCCATAAGTGGGAGACACAACTGTCGTCATATCCGACTCCCCCCATATATGGGAGACACAACTGTCGTCACATCCGACTCCCCCATATGTGGGAGACACAACTGTCGTCACATCCGACACCCCCCCATATGTGGGAGACACAACTGTCGTCACATCCGACACCCCCCATATGTGGGAGACACAACTGTCGTCACATCCGACACCCCCCATATGTGGGAGACACAACTGTCGTCACATCCGACACCCCCCATATGTGGGACACAACTGTCGTCACATCCGACACCCCCCAATATGTGGGACACAACTGTCGTCACATCCGACACCCCCCATATGTGGGAGACACAACTGTCGTCACATCCGACACCCCCCATATGTGGGAGACACAACTGTCGTCACATCCGACTCTCCCCATATGTGGGAGACAACTGTCGTCATATCCGACTCCCCCATATATGGGAGACACAACTGTCGTCACATCCGACTCCCCCATATGTGGGAGACACAACTGTCGTCACATCCGACACCCCCCATATGTGGGACACAACTGTCGTCACATCCGACTCTCCCCATATGTGGGAGACAACTGTCGTCATATCCGACTCCCCCATATATGGGAGACACAACTGTCGTCACATCCGACACCCCCCATATGTGGGACACAACTGTCGTCACATCCGACTCTCCCCATATGTGGGAGACAACTGTCGTCATATCCGACTCCCCCCATATATGGGAGACACAACTGTCGTCACATCCGACTCCCCCATATGTGGGAGACACAACTGTCGTCACATCCGACAACCCCCATATATGGGGGACACAACTGTCATCACATCCGACTCCCCCATATGTGGGAGACAACTGTCGTCATATCCGACTCCCCCCATATATGGGAGACACAACTGTCGTCACATCCGACTCCCCCATATGTGGGAGACACAACTGTCGTCACATCCAACTCCCACCAATATGTGGGAGACATAACTTTTGTCACATCCGACTCTCCCCATATGTGGGAGACAACTGTCGTCACATCCGACACCCCCCATATGTGGGAGACAACTGTCGTCACATCCGACTCCCCCATATGTGGGAGACAACTGTCGTCACATCCGACACCCCCCATATGTGGGAGACACAACTGTCGTCACATCCGACACCCCCCATATGTGGGAGACAACTGTCGTCACATCCGACTCCCCCATATGTGGGAGACAACTGTCGTCACATCCGACAACCCCCATATATGGGGGACACAACTGTCATCACATCCGACTCCCCCATATGTGGGAGACACAACTGTCGTCATATCCGACTCCCCCCATATATGGGAGACAACGGTTGTCATATCCAACTCCCCTCATATATGGGAGACAACTGTCATCACATCCGACTCCCCCATATATGGGGGACACAACTGTCGTCACATCCGACTCCCCCATAAGTGGGAGACATAACTGTCATCACATCCAACTCCCCTCATATATGGGGTACACAACTGTCGTCACATCCGACTCCCCTCATATATGGGGGACAACTGTCGTCACATCCGACTCCCCTCATATATGGGGGACACAACTGTCATCACATCCGACTCCCCCATATGTGGGAGACACAACTGTCGTCACATCCGACTCCCCCATATGTGGGAGACAACTGTCGTCACATCCAACTCCCCTCATATATGGGGGACACAACTGTCGTCACATCCGACTCCCCCCATATATAGGGTACACAACTGTCATCACATCCGACTCCCCCATATGTGGGAGACACAACTGTCGTCACATCCGACTCCCCCCAATATGTGGGAGACAACTGTCGTCATATCCAACTCCCCTCATATATGGGGTACACAACTGTCGTCACATCCGACTCCCCCCATGTGTGGGAGACACAACTGTCGTCATATCCAACTCCCCTCATATATGGGGTACACAACTGTCATCACATCCGACTCCCCCATATGTGGGAGACACAACTGTCGTCATATCCGACTCCCCCATATGTGGGAGACACAACTGTCATCACATCCAACTCCCCCCAATATGTGGGAGACAACTGTCGTCACATCCGACTCCCCCCCATATGTGGGAGACACAACTGTCGTCATATCCGACTCCCCCCATATGTGGGAGACACAACTGTCGTCACATCCGCCGCCCCCCATATGTGGGAGACACAACTGTCATCACATCCAACTCCCCCCAATATGTGGGAGACAACTGTCGTCACATCCGACTCCCCCCCATATGTGGGAGACACAACTGTCGTCATATCCGACTCCCCCCATATGTGGGAGACACAACTGTCGTCACATCCGCCGCCCCCCATATGTGGGAGACACAACTGTCGTCACATCCGACTCCCCCCCCATATGTGGGAGACACAACTGTCGTCATATCCGACTCCCCCCATATGTGGGAGACACAACTGTCGTCACATCCGCCGCCCCCCATATGTGGGAGACATAACTGTCATCACATCCAACTCCCCTCATATATGGGGTACACAACTGTCGTCACATCCGACTCCCCTCATATATGGGGGACAACTGTCGTCACATCCGACTCCCCTCATATATGGGGGACACAACTGTCATCACATCCGACTCCCCCATATGTGGGAGACACAACTGTCGTCACATCCGACTCCCCCATATGTGGGAGACAACTGTCGTCACATCCGACTCCCCCATATGTGGGAGACACAACTGTCATCACATCCGACTCCCCCATATGTGGGAGACACAACTGTCGTCACATCCGACTCCCCCCAATATGTGGGAGACAACTGTCGTCACATCCGACTCCCCCCCATATGTGGGAGACACAACTGTCGTCACATCCGACTCCCCCCATATGTGGGAGACAACTGTCTTCACATCCAACTCCCCCCAATATGTGGGAGACAACTGTCGTCACATCCGACTCCCCCCATATATATGAGACTCAGCCTGGCTGAGATATGGGGGACAAAGGAAAAGGCCACTGCCAGACTCCTCTGGCAGAGGCCCGCGTAAACATCAGATAGTCGGTCAATTACGCCAAAATTGGTTGGTTCGGCCAGTGTGTATGGGGGGCTTTACTCATTAAAGAGAGGTCCCAAATGGGAAGATCTCACTCCACCAGATTAGAAGGGTGGCTAATGCTCTGTATGATCTGCGATATCCTACAGCCGAGACCATGACACGGGACCACATCCAATAAACCCTACAAAATACCCTATAAAATGCTGTTGCCCTTATCAGCCTAATGTTCTCGTACTCTCCAGAATCCTCCGGTGTTATTCCAGCGCTCAGGCTCAGGCCTGACAGGAGGCTCCCAGGGCCACTAAATATTTCAGGGCTAGATTTTTATGGAGGCAGTGATGAATGGGACCTTTACAAGTTCTGCAGCGAGACTTTTGCCCAGAACGGCCCGTTTGCTTCCCCCTGGTTGACTGTGGCTCTGGAACGGCCAAAATTTCCTGACATGGGAACCGGAGCCGCACGTGTGTCCTGGCCGCGCGTCAACTCATGCAGCGCGTCTTAAAACGGGCAGGTGAGCGTCTTTAGGGGCGCACATTCTGCCACTTCACGATATTTCTAAGGGGGATGTTTCTGAGTTTTGGGGGTGTTAAAACGCTGTGAATTTTCTGCACCATTACCTCCTCTCCGTCCCGAGCCGACAAAATTTACAAAAAAAAAGACTGAATAATCCCGATATTTTTATGCTTAGTCTGGAACTTGCGGCTGCGTTAAATCTGTCAATGGCGGGTCGACTGGTAAAACAAACAGCGGCATTCCTGGGCGTTACGTCTGGGGGCCGGGAAGGGGTTAAAGCTTCTTTTTTTTTCCATCCTCTCCTGCACCCAGTCGTGTTTAAACAGGAAATATTCCCACCCTATGGTTAACTCTCCGTTCAGCCACAGATGTGATAACAAGCGCTGAACAACCACACACACAGTCTTTCCACGGCGCTCAGAGACGCTGCCAGCGCACACACCGCCTTGGCACGGGCCGCGCAAGTAAAATAAAAAAGTAATGGCAGCGTCCCAGCGCGGGAGCGAGCACGACTGGGAATGAGTAAGCCACCGTGATCCCAACCAATTACACGCAGACCCTTCACATGCAAAATGTCCTCAAGTTTGGGGGAGGTTTTTTTCCCCACTCCTACGAAAATCTCGGCGTCCTCAGTAACGACCGCGCGGTTCCGTGCGCCCCACGTGTGATTGTAGCGGAATTAATACAGCAGCCACCCTTTAATCTGACCTCAAGTGGATCAGATCGTCAAATATTCCGGATTATTAGACTAGGAAAAGTCGTGAAAAAATAAAAAAAATAACAATGTATCCCCAAAATCGGACTTTTCGGATTATCTGGATTTAAACGTTATCAGAAGGAAATATAAGGATTCTTGTGGGAATGAGGAGGCAAAAGGTGAGAACGTGGACCCCATTAGGAATGGATATTATGGAGGAATTTGCTTAAAATTTTGTTCCAATTTTGCTACAGTGAAATGATGACTGACACAGACTTTCCTGGACCTCCTCCTTTTGGGTTGCCTTCCCTGGGGGCTCCCTTTATCCCCCTGACGCCACCGCCAGCAGCACCCCCACAAGGATATCTGCATAAGTGTTGCAGGGACAAGCAAAGTTTAAGTGTTTTTGGGTGGATTATATGGATTAAGGAGTGTGTGAAAGGCACCATGTTGCTTAAGAGGATACGTCTCACCGAGGGTATTCTACCTGCTCCAGACGACACAATGAGCCCTAAAAACTCTGCCGCCTCCATTATGGAGCCGACGACCAATCGCCTTTCTCTCATTTACATAATCCTGTTTACCCCCAAAAAAAGTTTTTAGTTTAATAGTAACGAGGAGGAGACGGTTTTGGACGTTTTTTTCCCAAACTCCTTCAATGAATGGCATGATGAGAGAGTCGGGCTCCATGGGGTTATTTTGGGGTCTAAGACTCAAAAAAATAAACAAAAAAGAAACATGACAGCGCCACTCTTGTCCACAGGCGATATCTGGTATTGCAGCATTTAAGTGAATGAGGAGCGGTTGCAATATCAGACACAACCGTTAACAAGAGTAGCGCTGCTTCTGTAAAAAAAACAAAAAGTACCCGTGTGAATATTTTTTGCTTACCGTTACCGAGACTATTGACATAAGAACGCCCTTATATTTTAATACCGAAGACGATATTTTCAGAAAGAAAAAAAAAAAAAGCAAAATCAAGAAAATGGAAGAAGTTGAGAAAAGTTTCAGGACTGCAGGGCGTGTTGGCAACAAAGAATTTCAGACCAACATCTTAACCACAGGCTCAAACGCTTTTTTTTTTTTTTTTTCCTTTTTCCCACACCCCATATAAATGCTGCTATAGCACTTAAGATGGAGCCAAGCGCTGCAACCCATAAATACCGAGACCAGATGCACCGTCTTCCCAAAGCCTCAAAAGGTCTTTACCCGTCAAGACTGGGCCTTTTGTCCTCCCTCCTATAGATTGTTCTATACTGCAAATAAGACACAAGGAATAAGAGGGAGAGAGGGGAAAAGGAGAAGGGCGGTAATGACCCCCTCCACGAGACCCCTCATTCATTTGTCCCAGGTTTCTGCTGAAACTTCTGTAAAGTGAAGCATAAAGTTTGGGAGATGGAGAAAGTAACCCCCCGAGATTCATTATAAGACTTATAATAAAAGGACTGATTTGTTTATAGAGGCTGAGGGTGATATTACGGAGTAAAAATGGCGCTCGGATGGCGTTTTACATCGGTGGGTGTCAGTAAGGACGATGTGCATACGGTGCGGCTAAGCAGGATGATGTAGAACGGCTTGCCAGCGTTATTTGTCTCTAGCAGCCACAGCGGTGATCTATGGCTGCCAGACGGGATGGCGTCACACCATTACCATGGCGTCACACTGCAATGATGGCGTCACACCGCAACTATGCCGTCACAACGCAACAATGGCGTCACACCGCAGCGATGGCATCACACTGCAATGATGGCGTCACACCGTATCCATGGCGTCACACTGCAATGATGGCGTCACACGGTAACGATGTCGTCAAACCGTAACCATGGCGTCACACCGCAATGATGGGGTCACACTGCAATGATGGCGTCACACCGTAACCATGGCATCACACTGCAATGATGGCGTCACACCGTAACGATGTCGTCAAACCGTAACCATGGCGTCACACCGCAATGATGGGGTCACACTGCAATGATGGCGTCACACCGTAACCATGGCATCACACTGCAATGATGGCATCACACCGTAACCATGGCGCCACACTGCAACGATGGCGTCACACCGTAACCATGGCGTCACACTGCAATGATGGCGTCACATCGTAACCATGGCGTCACACTGCAATGATGGCGTCACACTGCAATGATGGCGTCACACCGTAACCATGGCGTCACACTGCAATGATGGCGTCACACCGTAACCATGGCGTCACACCGCAATGATGGCGTCACACTGTAACCATGGCGTCACACCGCAATGATGGCGTCACACCGTAACCATGGCGTCACACTGCAATGATGGCGTCACACCACAATGATGGCGTCACACCACAATGATGGCGTCACACCGTAACCATGGCGTCACACCGCAATGATGGCGTCACACCGTAACCATGGCGTCACACTGCAATGATGGCGTCACACCGTAACCATGGCGTCACACTGCAATGATGGCGTCACACTGTAATGATGGCGTCACACTGTAATGATGGCGTCACACCAGGCTGGTTAATCAAAAGAATAGCCTGTCGCCATCAGGTGAGAGGGTGATCCCGGGGCTCCCGTCTTGCAGCCACAGATCACTGACGTGGCAATGGATCGGGTGCTATGAATGGATCTGCACCTCCTCTAATATCTGGAGTATATAACACATACATGTCCTGGCTTCTCAGTCCCGGTATATTTCTGTCTCCTGAATCAACCACAGAACAGATCAAACATTTACTACACCATAATTACAGGTCACTGCCAGACAGGCTGCGGCCTACACCGCTCCTGGGTCTAACAAGCCGTCCTCCCTGCTGTTTGGCAGATATCAGAGTCTAAAAAAAACAAAACACATTTCAAGTGTACAAAAAATGACTGAAGCATGAATGAAACTGTGAGAGAAGTAGTAACTGAGCGGCACCTACACCTCATACACAGGCAAAGGGGAGGCGTCTAGCCAAAACAACCAATCAGAAAATTGCTTTCATTTAATTATATGATAACCAATCAAATCACTGCTTTCAGGTTCTCCATAAGAACCAATCACAACACTGCTTTCAGATTCTCCATAACAACCAATCACATCACTGCTTTCATGTTCGGTAACAACCAATCACATCACTGCTGTCATGCTATATCAGCCAATCACATTCCTCTCACGTACTGCAATACCTTATGAATTGCAGCATTGCTTTCTATAACAACCAATCACATTGCTGCTTTCATGTACTGAGATAGCAGCCAATTATGTCACTGCTTTCATGTTTTCCATAACAACTACCTGAATCACTGTCATAACATCCAATCACAACGCAGATTTCATTTTCTCCCATAACATCCAATGAGATAACTTCTTTCATCCTCTATAAAAAATTAAATCTCATTGGTCGCCATGGTCAGCCCCTCCAGTTGAAGAAAGAAAGCAGTGATTTGATTGGTTGCTATGGGCAACACCAGCACTCTTTTCTTAATTTTGCTCCCATTTAAATTCAACTAAACTTTATTAGTGCTGACAATGTGATACAATGCAGTGACAATCCGTGCGTTTACCTCACGGAGGTTCATGCTCGCTGGCGGATGACATCGGTTACTGTCACCTCACACGTTTCGGCGCTGTCGCCTCAGACACATGTTTACACTTTGTAGGGGCCGAATCTACAATCTGTTCTTTATTTCAGTAACTAATTCACTGGAAATTGAGGCTTATGGCTCCCAGATCCCCCATAATTTATGTGAGCCATCACGGATGTGGACGCCCGGACTCGCTGCGCCCAGGCTTATGTGAACGTGACGAGATAAAAGATCACAATCTAAATATCTGGCTCAGAATTCAGTATTTCCCCCGCGCCGCCATCATCCTGTCACAATATCAGATGTTCTGCTACCATACCAGCGTCACCGCCACCAAAGGCAGAAATTATAGTAAAACGACGGCGCTGACCACACTTACGCCAGCAAAGTGTCTCCCGCTCCACACGGCGCAGCGTCACACGCTCACGGACAGTTCTGTCTACATTTACAGGACGTTCCTGGGGTAAATTTGTGTCAGGCAGTGGTCGGCCACACCCCCTAGCGGAATAAGCTCCACCCACCTCTGTAAAACCGCCATAAAGGAATAAGGTTTTAGTCCGACTACGAGTTACGCAAAAAACGTACAACACTTGAAGCTTTACTACAAATTTCTGGCGCAAACTGTCTGATGACTTGGCCCCTATAGGTTTTTGCCGCTCATTTTGGTGGCTTAGAGGGGAAGGGTGTGGATGAAAATGGCACTTGTACCAAAATGTGAGCGAAAAAAATTCTGGCAAAGTAACCAACAGAAAAGTTAGGGCGCAGTCAGACGGCCATATAAATCAGAATGAAGTGCACGGACTGGCCAGCGGCTCTCCCCATCCGAGCGTGACAGCTTCATGTATTTCTATGCAGAGAGCCGCCGGCCGGTCCGCGCATTACAGTGCGCTCTCGGTCTGATTTATAGGAGTCCTTAGAGATTCTCTGGTGAAAGCAAGTTATCACCTATCTACAGGACAAAAGGGAACTGATCGGTGGGGGTCCGACCAATGGGATCCGCGCAGAACGGGGCAGCAGTGCGCATGCTGTACCGCCACTTCATTCATTCCCTATGGAGCCGCCGAGTGCTGCGCTCAGCCCCATAGAGAATGAATGGAGCGGCGTTCGGTCGTGGGACCCGCCGCGCCATCTTATAACAGGGATAAAACTTCCCAAATTCTGCAAATCACTACAGATCCCAGCAGTCAAACACCCGCTGATCAAAAAGTTATCTTACCGGACGAGCCCTTTAAGGGTAAAGCATCTGCGATAAATTTTTACGCATTTTACGACTTTCTAGTCTGCGCTATATAATAAATATTAGATGGGGGTATAGGATCGGCCGCATTGTCTCAGGTCAGCTTTGAGGTCGTAGCGGATAAAAAAGCATTAATATTACAATGGAAAAACATGGAAAACAAATATTCAATCTGTAAATAAAAAAAGTGCGACTAATTGCAAAAATGCACTGGATGTTTTAAAAAATTATTATTAATGATGCAGTGAATAACAAAATGAATAAAAGTATATATTATATATATATATATATATATATATATATATATATATATATATATATATATATACACACGTTTTATATATGTGTGTGTGTGCGCACACATACATTAGAGGTGATCTGCTGCACACGTCACACATGCACTTCCATGTTTGCAGGGACAGATGCGCGGATACTTGCGTCCGTGGACCTATAAAGCGTCCATCGTGCGGGTTATTTTTACCGTATAGAGCGCGGTATATGTTTAACAGGCCTCCCCTCCCCCCTCTCCTTACAAGACACAGCTGCTCACCATCTACTCAGCTCCAGCAACAAGCCTTTTGTGGTCCCCCTATTAGGTCCTAGACCACCCACTACCTATGGTGACCACCCAGGCATTCCCCGCAGCTCCCCTCCTCCCTGCTCTTCCTGCTTACAGAAAGGAGCCTATAGGAAGCCAGAGCCCTAATGCTCAGTTTGTTTTCTCTGTCTGTCTATGGTACGTTGCCTCCTTCTGCAGCCTTCCTGCTTATGAAAAAATAAAGAAAAAAATAATCACACAGTATGTCTCCCTCTCCCGTACCCCCTGCAACCCCTAAAAAACTGAGAACGGTGCCATAAACCAAGCCAACCCCAGGGTCATGGGAGGGATGTATACGGTAACCTCCTGGAGACCCCCGCTCATCATAAACCACAATTCAATAAGGAAGATCAAAAGGCACAACCAAGAGAGAAATAGGCAAGTAAGGACTACTCCACCCATCATGGTAGAAATTACTGAGCCAGAAAATATTCACGGAATGTAAGCAATGTCACATTAATCTACATCCTGCAGTCTAGAGGAAAGGCCGACACTAAGAGGTTCTGCAGTAGCCGTAGGAGAGGCTGTCAGAGCTGGGATACGTCCAGTGCAGCGTCCTGTTTACCGAAGCTTCTCCTCCGGCCGATGTGAGAGCTGTGAATATTAAACACTGCGCTCTGTGCTGCCGGGAACACTGGGGCTCCTGTGCTGGCGACTTAGGAGTATCAGGGCGCAGAAACCACAAGGAACTACCGCCAAGGAACGCAGCGGCAAATCACAGACTGCACTTCATACATGATGCGGCCAGATCAGAAGGAAAGACGAGTATAATAAGAGACATGCCTAATCCTGAGAAAGCTGGGTGACAACCAATGTGGCCGCTATGACAACTCCGGCAGGGTTATCTTCCAGCTTTCCTACAACCCGGAATGGCATTTCCTTCTGCAGTGATTCTTTAGCAGGTATGTACCATTCAGAGGTTTTGGGTTGTCACCCAGCTTCCTAAAACCTCTGAATGGTACATACCTGTTAAAGAATCACTACAGAAGTAAATGCCATTCTGGGTTGTAGGAAAGATGGATAACAACCCTGCAGGAGCTGTCATAGCAGCCACTTTGGTTGTCACCCAGCTTCCTAAAACCTCTGAATGGTACATACCTGCTAAAGAATCACTGCAGAAGAAAATGCCATACTGGGTTGTAGGAAAGATGGATAACAACCCTGCAGGAACTGTTATGTGGCCACATTGGTTGTCACCCAGCTTCCTACGCGGCCACTATGACAGCTCCTGCACGCTTATCATCCAGCTTCCCTACAACACAGAATACCAGTGATACTTTAGCTGGCATCTACCATTAAGGTGTCTTAGGAAGTTAGGCGACAACCAATGTGGTCACCATAACCGTTTCTGCAGTGTTGTCATCCAGCTTTCCTACAACCCACAACAGCAGTGATATTTTAGGAGGTATGTAACATTCAGGGGTCTTAGGAAGTTGGGCAACTACCAATGTGGCCGCTATGACAGCTACTGCAGAGTTGTCATCCAGCTTTCCAACAGCCTAGAATACCAGTGATACTTTAGCAAGTATGTACCATTCAGGGGTCTTAGGAAGCTGGGTAACAACCAATGTGGCCGATATGACAGCTCCTGCAGTGTTGTCATCCAGCTTTCCTACAACCCACACCTGCAGTGATACTTTAGCAGGTATGAACCATTCAGGGGTCTAAGGAAGCTGGGTGACAACCAAGATTTATAATACTAGCCCTATAGGCTGCTGGGAAGTTTTCTAAGAAAAAGAAGCTGATGAAAAACATTGTGGGACTTGTAGTTCAATAGTAACGACGCTACAGCGCACAAAATACATCAATGGCCGCCTAACTCACCTTCCACCCATAGACGTTCGATGTCGGTCTCAATGGAGGCCACCCGTAGTCCCACGGCCAACGCTCCGAACACCAGAAGACCGATGAACAGCACCTTCCCACAATGTCGCTGAATGGAGCATCCCAAAGAGAAGAGCAGGGACTGGAACTGAGCGCGGAGCCAGAGCGGAGCCTTCTGACCGACTGCTTTACCCTAAAAAGAGAAGAAAAGGGGTCACAATGTGATGGCTGAAATAGCGGGACTCCTACCAGGGCTCCCATAACTAACAGGAGACTACAACTCTCAGCATCATAGGCGGAGCGAAGTTCATGATTGCCCCTCTTATTCCTAGACCCTGAGCCTAAGGACAACCAACCCCTCAACGCAACAAGTGAGGTTCGGACCCGATGCCATGATGCCTGGCGCTGGGTGTTGTGCCAGAGGAAAGATTAAGAGCAGATGTTGCAGCACGGGAGCGGCGCAGACCATGTGTCATGCAATGACCTCTAATTCCTAGCAGGTTGTTGTGAGTTTTATGGGACGACTCTTTATAGATGTTACTCATGAGCTCTCAAGGTCATAAAAGACTCTTCTGATGATGTGAAAACCCAGACGACTTATTAAAAGGCCCACCTGGCCCGGCATGGCCCCCGCGCTCCCAACATCTGACAGGTGACTACCAACCAGGAAGAGGGCATCTACGGAGAAAGGAAGTTGGAGAAATGGACAGAAATATCTAAAAAAAATAAGTAAATGATAGGATGGAAGCGAATGAGAACCCTGACCCTCCCCGCCCATGCATTTTTTGTGGCCTTGTCCCAAAGCCAGTCCCCTGTGGCTGGAAAACTAAAACCAACCACAGAGGGGTCCGCGCAGGGCAAGCTGGCATCCTGCGGCAGGGAAATAGGAGGTTTCTGGCGACACAGGTGGTCCTGCTTACGCAATGGCCGCAACGTTTCCTCCCTCCGACAAATGTCAAGACTGAGAAGGAAAAGGAGCCGGTCCAAAAAAAGATAGAGACCCCACAACGTGACAGTAACCCTTTCAATGGCGCCACTTACAATAAACTTATTGGCACCAACACAAATGTCTGAAGGAGCAGCTGCACCAGTTCCTGCACCCGTCACCTACACGCCGGGCAGCGATGCCTCCGCACCGGCCGACTGTCAGCTCCGCGGGTCGTCTTCCCTCATCTACTCCGCTCACATGGGGAGAATTTGGAATATTTTGACTTTGCATTCCCTTCCCTGAGGGTCCATGTGTTTCAGGCATTTTACTGGAAATGTGAACCCTTTAGTGGCTGGACTATAATAACCAGCATTGATGTAAGATGCGATGGTGCCCGCTCCCACCCGGCATGGATAAAATCACAATGACATTTCCATTAGGACATGTGCAGGAATGTGGAGACCCCCACGTCCCACCCAGAACTTAAAAGAAAACATAAAATCTATTCCAAAAAGTGAACAGTGAGCAAAAGAGCCAAGACAAGTAATGAATGACTCCAGGACCGGTGTGTAAAGGTAGAAGGAGGAAAGTGACCTAACGGGAGCGGAGTGCAAGCTCTGCAGGTTACCCTCAAGCTAATGACATCTGGGGGCCCGACGTCCCCAGCGATGGCCCCGAGGGGTGAGGGCCACTACCCTGGTGACAGATGATGACACAAGAGCCGCTCTGACAACTCACCTTAGATATTTGCTTAAGTGCAAAGGCGGCGTGACAGTAGCTGGGTCTCCGCAGCAGATCGGATCCCGGAGAAGGGTAGGAAGTTTTGTAGCCCGGGGGTAAATCTGTAAAGCCTCTTTCCCCCGCGGTGGGGGGAACAGAGGCCATTGGTATCCTATAGCGAGCAGCGACTGCGGATGGAGGGTAGATATGACGAAAATCACCGGCTAAAAAGAATCAACAGAAAATAATCCATGCACAAGTGGGCAGCCTCCGTCAGGAGGACGGGGAATACGAGGGGGCTGCCGGATGAGGTGCAGAGGCTTCCATCTAGGTGGGCAACTCTTTAGGTCCTGAGGTCTTCTCCTTCATGCTTCCCAGCTCTGATCCGATCAAAGAGTCAACGTCAAATGCACAAAAGGGGTCTGGCACGAAGGGGTCTGGTCCCGGAGATTGCAATGTGAGAAATCCCTGGAAGTGAGGAAGATGATGGCACAGCTCTGCCCTGTGTGATCCGGTGTCCGGCCTCTCAGCATCTGTGCTTAAGGCTACTCTCTACTGTGCCTGTAAAGAGAGAGCGGAAGGGAAGGAGAGGGGGGGAGAGGCTCATGGAAATGTGTGGAGGTTCTCATTGGCCAGGGTAGAGGCAAATTACTCTCTAAACAACTCCTATTATTAGCTGCTAAGCAACAGCTCCCCAAAGTGAGGAGGGAGCGAGGAGACCACCCAGGCTGCACCCTCTCAAATCAATGAGGGGACAGGAGGGGAAGGGAGGGGGGCTTCAACATAGAAGCCGCACAACTTTTACAGGAATTCTGCTCCGCAGACCTCCAAATGCTACAAATTTCTTACCACCCTGCTCTGTCCAAACAGCCCCGAAAACCCACCCTTCCCACATCGCCCCTCATCTCTTATTTAGTGGTGCAAACAGACAGACTGCACAGAGACAGCTGCAACCCAGCCATTGTGGGGCAGAGACAAAAACACACATCGCCTGCTCTGCCATAGGGAACACCCAGACTACCGGCAAGGGGGGGGGGGGGGACAGGGCGCCCCCAAATACTGCAGCGGGATATTTAATCATTAATTTTAAAAAAAAAATTATATATATATTTTATCACCTTTAAGAGTTAACGGTATTAGGGACTCATGTCTCTTTAAGTTGGGAATTTTAGGAATTAATCACCATTGTTGGTGCACGTCCATATTATTATTATTGCGCCATCTGTATATTTCTTTTCTTTAATTTTGCACATTATGTTGTGTTTTTTCTTAAGTTTGGAATTTAGAATGTACTGTTACAAATATATATATATATATATATATATATATATATACACACACACAGTATTATAACAGTACATTCCTAATTTAAAAACAGGACAAAAGAAGACACAGATAGATATACATATGTTATATATATATATATATACGTACACATTCTTTTTTCCAGGAGAAATGCGGGCCGTCCCGGGCGCAGCCTTCCCCTGTTTCAGTTGATTTTTTCAGACAGATGTTTATAGAACGAGATTGCAGAGAGTTGAAATGGATTATTTATGTAAGGGGATGTGTGTATTTCTATAAAAGCCGGGGCCTCTTTCTCCCTCCCAGCCGCTAAATGATCCATTTCACACGCATCACATCACTGCACAAACATTGTGTCAAAAAAAAAAATAAAAAAATTCCACAAACGCTTGTACGGCCATCTTGCAGCAATTAAATAAAAACCCAGAAGAATTGCTTCATCCTCCGGTGTCTCCAAATGTACTTCCATCCCATTGTGTGCGCAGATATGGAAATTATTCTGTGTCATGACAATAGTGGTTACTGATGGAATAAGGTGAATTTACAACATTATATCAAAATATTACTGGTAAAAATAACTATCTGGATTTTTTTTTTCCTAATTTGGATCAATTCTGACTCCAAATGTAAGCACTGCATATTTGCATGCTCTACGTATGAAGCCATAGATCTATACGTATGTTTACATTTTTGCCAGTAAAAAAAAGAAAAAAAAAGAAAATGAGATTTAAGCAGATTTTTGTGTTAACACCTGCAGGAAAATATTCTCACCTATTTCTCCCATAAATTCAGATTATATGATAGGTTGTGATCAGTGACAGGCGCAGTACCAGCAGTGGCCAGCAGAGGGAGTGTCAGGTCAGTGGAGAGCAGGCGCTCCCTCTGCAGGGGGCTATTTCCAGGCTGCTGCTGGGGGTCCTGCAATGAAATATAAGACAAAATGTATCAGTGTAATATACAGGACAAGGCAGAACTACTACGCCCAGCATCAACAGTCTGGCACATGGTCATTATACAGATTACATCATTACTAATATTGGTGGTTTACGAACTACATGAACAGAAAAATGCTAAAGATTCCGGCACACAAGATAGAGGACCAATATTTGGAAATTATATGCACAAAGAAAAAAAAAGAAGAAAAGATTCCCCATCACTACCAAGCCTAAGGGCCTGTGCACTCGCAGATTTGTCACAAAACCTGAAGGGTTTCCTAGTACCATGAGCTACTGTATCTAATCCTATCCTGTGTGATACTGTATGCTGATCCATGTATCTAATCCTATACTGTGTGATACTGTCTGCTGAGCTGTGTATCTAATCCTATCCTGTGTGATACTGTCTGCTGATCCATGTATCTAATCCTATACTGTGTGATACTGTATGCTGAGCTGTGTATCTAATCCTATACTGTGTGATACTGTCTGCTGAGCTGTGTATCTAATCCTATATCGTGTGATGCTGTCTGCTGAGCTGTGTATCTAATACTATACTGTGTGATACTGCATGCTGAGCTGTGTATCTAATCCTATACTGTGTGATACTGTCTGCTGAGCTGTGTATCTAATCCTATATCGTGTGATACTGTCTGCTGAGCTGTGTATCTAATACTATACTGTGTGATACTGTATGCTGAGCTGTGTATCTAATCCTATACTGTGTGATACTGTCTGCTGAGCTGTGTATCTAATCCTATATCGTGTGATGCTGTCTGCTGAGCTGTGTATCTAATACTATACTGTGTGATACTGTATGCTGAGCGGTGTATCTAATCCTATACTGTGTAATACTGACTGCTGAGCTGTGTATCCAATTCTATCATGTGAGATACTGTCAGGCTGAGTGCTGTATCCAATCATATCCTATGTGATACTGTCTGCTTATGTGCTGTATCTAATTCCATCATGGGTGATATTGGCTGTATTCAATCCTATCCTGTTCAATGCTCTCTGCTGAGCTGCTGTATCTAATCTTATGAAGTGTGATATGAGGTGTTGATCTACTGCATCTAATCCTATCATGTGTGACACTCTATGCTGTTCTAATGTATGTAATCCTATGTGTGAAACTGTTTGCTGAGCTGCTGTATCTAATCCTATACAGTGCAGGAAATGATAAAGTCTACCATTCCACTGAGCGCAGGTTTAGCGTTTCCAGCCCATTATGTGACCCTCTACAGCCAATCCGCGCTCTTGGATACATTCAGTAACTGATAGATGCAGTATAAACACAGACAGCCGGGTGTATACAATGCACAGGGCGGCCTCACACCTGTACCGCGCTCATCCTCCCCCTTATACCGCACTCATCCTCCCCTTTATACCGCACTCACCCCCCCCCATACCACGCTCATCCTCCTCCCTGTACCGCGCTCATCCTCCTCCTGTCCCGCGCTCATCCTCCTCCCTGTACCGCGCTCATCCTCCCCCCTGTACCGTGCTCATCCTCCTCCCTGTACCGCGCTCATCCTCCCCCCTGTACCATGCTCATCCTCACCCCCTGTACCGCGCTCATCCTCCTCACTGTACCGCACACATCCTCCTCCCTGTACCGCGCTCATCCTCCTCCCTGTACGGCGCTCATCCTCCTCCCTGTACCGCACACATCCTCCTCCCTGTACCGCGCTCATCCTCCTCCCTGTACCGCGCACATCCTCCTCCCTGTACCGCACACATCCTCCTCCCTGTACCGCACACATCCTCCTCCCTGTACCGCACACATCCTCCTCCCTGTACCGCACACATCCTCCTCCCTGTACCGCACACATCCTCCTCCCTGTACCGCACACATCCTCCTCCCTGTACCGCACACATCCTCCTCCCTGTACCGCGCTCATCCTCCTCCCTGTACGGCGCTCATCCTCCTCCCTGTACCGCACACATCCTCCTCCCTGTCCCGCGCTCATCCTCCTCCCTGTACCGCGCTCATCCTCCTCCCTGTACCGCGCTCATCCTCCTCCCTGTACCGCGCTCATCCTCCTCCCTGTACCGCGCTCATCCTCCTCCCTGTACCGCGCTCATCCTCCTCCCTGTACCGCGCTCATCCTCCTCCCTGTACCGCGCTCATCCTCCTCCCTGTACCGCGCTCATCCTCCTCCCTGTACCGCGCACATCCTCCTCCCTGTACCGCCCACATCCTCCTCCCTGTACCGCGCTCATCCTCCCCCTGTACCATGCTCATCCTCACCCCCTGTACCGCACTCATCCTACTCCCTGTACCGCGCTCATCCTCCCCCCTGTACCGCGCTCATCCTCCTCCCTGTACCGCGCTCATCCTCCTCCCTGTACCGCGCTCATCCTCCTCCCTGTACCGCGCTCATCCTCCTCCCTGTACCGCGCTCATCCTCCTCCCTGTACCGCGCTCATCCTCCTCCCTGTACCGCGCTCATCCTCCCCCCTGTACCGCGCTCATCCTCCCCCTGTACCATGCTCATCCTCACCCCCTGTACCGCACTCACCCTACTCCCTGTACCACGCTCATCCTCCTCACTGTACCGCACACATCCTCCTCCCTGTACCGCGCTCATCCTCCTCCCTGTACCGCGCTCATCCTCCCCCCTGTACCGCGCACATCCTCCCCCCTGTACCGCGCACATCCTCCTCCCTGTACCGCGCACATCCTCCTCCCTGTACCGCGCTCATCCTCCCCCTGTACCATGCTCATCCTCACCCCCTGTACCGCACTCATCCTACTCCCTGTACCACGCTCATCCTCCCCCCTGTACCGCGCACATCCTCCTCCCTGTACCGCGCTCATCCTCCCCATGTACCATGCTCATCCTCACCCCCTGTACCGCACTCATCCTCACCCCTGTACCACGCTCATCCTCCTCACTGTACCGCACACATCCTCCTCCCTGTACCGCGCTCATCCTCCTCCCTGTACGGCGCTCATCCTCCTCCCTGTACCGCACACATCCTCCTCCCTGTACCGCGCTCATCCTCCTCCCTGTACCGCGCTCATCCTCCTCCCTGTACCGTGCTCATCCTCCTCCCTGTACCGCGCTCATCCTCCTCCCTGTACCGCGCTCATCCTCCTCCCTGTACCGCACACATCCTCCTCCCTGTACGGCACACATCCTCCTCCCTGTACGGCGCTCATCCTCCTCCCTGTACCGCACACATCCTCCTCCCTGTACCGCACACATCCTCCTCCCTGTACCGCGCTCATCCTCCTCCCTGTACCGCGCTCATCCTCCTCCCTGTACCGCGCTCATCCTCCTCCCTGTACCACGCTCATCCTCCTCCCTGTACCACGCTCATCCTCCTCCCTGTACCGCGCTCATCCTCCTCCCTGTACCGCACACATCCTCCTCCCTGTACCGCACACATCCTCCTTCCTGTACCGCGCTCATCCTCCTCCCTGTACCGCGCTCATCCTCCTCCCTGTACCGCGCTCATCCTCCTCCCTGTACCACGCTCATCCTCCTCCCTGTACCGCGCTCATCCTCCCTGTACCACGCACAAGCACCCCATTGGATATTATAAGGATATTTTCAAATGTTTTTTTAGAAGAATGTTGCTCTAAATATTACATTTTTGTTGCAGGGTTTTTATGCCTTTTCCCTCTTATTTGATGCGTTTTTGGTGCAGATGTGAAGCCGCATTTGATTTTGCACTAGAAAATGCAGCATTTACACCATATGGGCACAATACTAGACGTGATGGGATTAGATACAGCTCAGTTGACAGTATCCCACATGATAGGATTAGATACACAGCTCAGCAGACAGTATCACACACTATAAGCTTAGATACACAGCTCAGCTGATGTCATCACACACTATAAGGTTAGATACATGCCTCAGCAGAAAGTATCACACAGAACAGGATTAGATACACAACTCAGCAAGCAGTATCCCACACTAGAGATTTAGATACACAGCTCAGCAGGCAGTATCACACACTATAAGGTTAGATACACAGCTCAGCAGACAGTATCACACAGAACAGGAATAGATACACAGCTCAGCAGAGTATAGACGATGATGGAGTTAGATACAGGCAGGAGCTCAGCAGACAGGCTCAGATACAGTGACTCTGCAGCATTTTGCCCCTGAATATATAACACCTGACACTTTCTTCTCATTCACATCACCTGGGTCCTAGGTTGGAAACCGGACAGTCGGTCAGCAGTAAGGCATGATGGGAAAAGTAGTCTAATATTAATCCTGAGAGACTAAAATGACACCAACTGAACTACAAAGACCAGCCTAACCTCTCTCGAGCAGGCCACGCCCCCTGCGCAGTGTGCAGCCAATAGACGAGAGTCCCGCCCAGCCAAGGTATAGTAAGCAATAGAAAGCATGGGATGACTGACAGCTATAACAGCCAATAAGAAAACATTACTGTCAGGGGGTAATATAAAGAGCGGGAACGCTGGCAGCTGCTGCTGGGTGTGGAGGGCTCTGGCTTTAGTAGTGTTACGTCAGGCAGCAGAGGTGTAACCATGAGGCACCTCCAATACATTCACCTCAGCCTACATACCCGTATAAATGTCCATGGCTCCTCCTGTCCGGTCCTAAACAAATCATGGGATAAGTGATGGCTTCCAGATAGGTGGGGTCCGATCACGGGGTCCTGCATCGATCTGCAGAACGGGGAATTTTCATTAATGGGATACGATTACCTCAGTTATAAAATGGACGACCCACCGGCCACTCCTTTATGGGGCTGCATAAAAATGTGAGCGCAGCGCTCGGGACCCCCACAGGGAATGAATGGCGCGGAGGTGGAGGGATAAAAGTTGCCTTGTCTGCCTAATCAGTGCTGGTCCCAGCGGACGGACCCCCCCCATCAATTGACAGGTTATCACCTATGAGTGTGGATAGACTTGTTTCCACCTCACATCCCCTTTAATTCAGGGACCAAACCAGACCCCCTAAATAAACAGAAAACACTGACCAAGCCTAAATAACAGACATGAGACCCCAGACCACCTAAATAAATTAAAACCCAAACCGACCCTCTATTAATAGAGACTCTAGAGCAAACTCGTCAATAAAGAGACCTTGGACCAGACCCCCTAAATAAAGATATCGCAGATCAGACCACCTAAATGAGACCCCAGACTAAACCTCTAAGTATATGAGACCTTGGACCATACCCTCTAAATAAAGAGACCCCCGATAAAATCTCTAAATATGAGACCCAAGACCAGACCCCCTAACTAAAGTGACCACAGACCAGATCTCCGACCTAAATCAATCACATACCCGATAAACAAGACTTTAGTACAAACTTCTAAACAAATGAGACCCCAGACCAGACCCCGTAAATAATCAGACAGACCAGGACCCCCTAAATAATCAGACCCTAGACCATGTGCCCTTAAATTAAATTCAACCTTCCGACCACACTTAAAAATCATCTCAGACCCCCCTAAACTAATAAAGATGACCCAAGAGCAGACCTCAAAATGATTTCAGGAAACACGCCAGACCCCCTAAATAATTAGGAACCACAGAACAAACTCCTAAATTATCCGACCTCAGATTAGATCACCTTAACAAATCGAGCCGCAGATCAAATCCACTAAAGACCAAATGCTAAATGTATACATCAAAAATATATAAGTTAGCATTTTCTCTTGGATAAGGATATTATACCATGTATCTAAGTATTAAGCCTATGATATGTGAGACTGTGCTGAGGTGCTGACCCATTACTTGCAATATTGTATTGCCGAGATGTATCTAAGCCTATCATGTGTGATACTGTTCGCGGAGATGTAAATGATATTTATCTACTGAACCAATGTATCTAATCCCGTCACAAGTGATACTGCCCTTTGAGACACAGTATCTAAGCTAAGCCCCTAATGTGTGATACAGTCTCTATGTATTTTCGGGTGTCCATGTTTGAACACCATAGAAGTCGTAGGATCCTGACCCGGTGACGTGACTTGTCTGAGCCCGGACAGGACACCGCACATGGAAGGAATTCCCGGTCAGGGCTCCGGATCCTGTGATTTGTGCTTTTATTTTCAGCTCAGCTGTAAAGTGTCTTGAGCGGCTCCTATTTTTATTTGAGAGGATGGGGTTGGCATTAGTGGTTAAACTCTGCTGACCAGAGCATGTTCCCGCCACCCACAGCGCTCCCACACTGCTGTGTACACGTCATACCCCAACACAGAGGGCGTCCATGACATCCCGGGATAATATGTAAAATAAGTGGTACTGTGCGTCCATGACATCCCGGGATAATATGCAAGAGAAGTGGTACTGTGCGTCCGTGACATCCCGGGATAATATGCAAGAGAAGTGGTACTGTGCGTCCGTGACATCCCGGGATAATATGCAAGAGAAGTGGTACTGTGCGTCCGTGAAATCCCGGGATAATATGCAAGAGAAGTGGTACTGTGCGTCCATGACATCCCGGGATAATATGCAAGAGAAGTGGTACTGTACGTCCGTGACATCCCGGGATAATATGCAAGAGAAGTGGTACTGTACGTCCGTGACATCCCGGGATAATATGTAAAATAAGTGGTACTGTGCGTCCATGACATCCCGGGATAATATGCAAGAGAAGTGGTACTGTGCGTCCATGACATCCCGGGATAATATGCAAGAGAAGTGGTACTGTGCGTCCGTGACATCCCGGGATAATATGCAAGAGAAGTGGTACTGTGCGTCCATGACATCCCGGGATAATATGCAAGAGAAGTGGTACTGTGCGTCCGTGACATCCCGGGATAATATGCAAGAGAAGTGGTACTGTACATCCGTGACATCCCGGGATAATATGCAAGAGAAGTGGTACTGTGCGTCCATAACATCCCGGGATAATATGCAAGAGAAGTGGTACTGTGCGTCCATGACATCCCGGGATAATATGCAAGAGAAGTGGTACTGTGCGTCCGTGACATCCCGTGATAATATGCAAGAGAAGTGGTACTGTGCGTCCATGACATCCCGGGATAATATGCAAGAGAAGTGGTACTGTGCGTCCGTGAAATCCCGGGATAATATGCAAGAGAAGTGGTACTGTACGTCCGTGACATCCCGGGATAATATGCAAGAGAAGTGGTACTGTACGTCCGTGACATCCCGGGATAATATGCAAGAGAAGTGGTACTGTGCGTCCGTGACATCCCGGGATAATATGCAAGAGAAGTGGTACTGTGCGTCCGTGACATCCCGGGATAATATGCAAGAGAAGTGGTACTGTGCGTCCGTGACATCCCGGGATAATATGCAAGAGAAGTGGTACTGTGCGTCCATAACATCCCGGGATAATATGCAAGAGAAGTGGTACTGTACGTCCGTGACATCCCGGGATAATATGCAAGAGAAGTGGTACTGTGCATCCGTGACATCCCGGGATAATATGCAAGAGAAGTGGTACTGTGCGTCCGTAACATCCCGGGATAATATGCAAGAGAAGTGGTACTGTGCGTCCATGACATCCCGGGATAATATGCAAGAGAAGTGGTACTGTGCGTCCATGACATCCCGGGATAATATGCAAGAGAAGTGGTACTGTGCGTCCGTGACATCCCGGGATAATATGCAAGAGAAGTGGTACTGTGCGTCCATGACATCCCGGGATAATATGCAAGAGAAGTGGTACTGTGCGTCCGTGACATCCCGGGATAATATGCAAGAGAAGTGGTACTGTGCGTCCGTGACATCCCGGGATAATATGCAAGAGAAGTGGTACTGTGCGTCCATAACATCCCGGGATAATATGCAAGAGAAGTGGTACTGTGCGTCCATGACATCCCGGGATAATATGCAAGAGAAGTGGTACTGTGCGTCCATGACATCCCGGGATAATATGCAAGAGAAGTGGTACTGTGCGTCCATAACATCCCGGGATAATATGCAAGAGAAGTGGTACTGTGCGTCCGTGACATCCCGGGATAATATGCAAGAGAAGTGGTACTGTGCGTCCATGACATCCCGGGATAATATGCAAGAGAAGTGGTACTGTGCGTCCATAACATCCCGGGATAATATGCAAGAGAAGTGGTACTGTGCGTCCGTGACATCCCGGGATAATATGCAAGAGAAGTGGTACTGTGCGTTCGTGACATCTCGGGATATGCAAGAGAAGTGGTACTGTGCATCCGTCACATCCCGGTATATAGAAGAGAAGTGGTACTGTGCATCCGTCACATCACGGTATATAGAAGAGAAGTGGTACTGTGCATCCGTCACATCACGGTATATAGAAGAGAAGTGGTACTGTGCATCCGTCACATCACAGTATATAGAAGAGAAGTGGTACTGTGCATCCGTCACATCACGGTTTATAGAAGAGAAGTGGTACTGTGCATCCGTCACATCACGGTTTATACAAGAAAAGTGGTACTGTGCATCCATCACATCCCGGTATATACAAGAAAAGTGGTACTGTACAATAGAAGTGGTACTGTGCATCTGTCACATCACAGTATATAGAAGAGAAGTGGTACTGTGCATCAGTCACATCCCGGTATATAGAAGAGAAGTGGTACTGTGCATCCGTCACATCACGGTATATAGAAGAGAAGTGGTACTGTGCATCCGTCACATCACGGTATATAGAAGAGAAGTGGTACTGTGCATCCGTCACATCACAGTATATAGAAGAGAAGTGGTACTGTGCATCCGTCACATCACGGTTTATAGAAGAGAAGTGGTACTGTGCATCCGTCACATCACGGTTTATACAAGAAAAGTGGTACTGTGCATCCATCACATCCCGGTATATACAAGAAAAGTGGTACTGTACAATAGAAGTGGTACTGTGCATCCGTCACATCACAGTATATAGACGAGAAGTGGTACTGTGCATCAGTCACATCACGGTATATAGAAGAGAAGTGGTACTGTGCATCCGTCACATCACGGTATATAGAAGAGAAGTGGTACTGTGCATCCGTCACATCACGGTATATAGAAGAGAAGTGGTACTGTGCATCCGTCACATCACGGTATATAGAAGAGAAGTGGTACTGTGCATCCGTCACATCACGGTATATAGAAGAGAAGTGGTACTGTGCATCCGTCACATCCCGGTATATAGAAGAGAAGTGGTACTGTGCATCCGTCACATCCCGGTATATAGAAGAGAAGTGGTACTGTGCATCCATCACATCCCGGTATATAGAAGAGAAGTGGTACTGTGCATGCATCACATCCCGGTATATACAAGAAAAGTGGTAGTGTACAATAGAAGTGGTACTGTGCATCCGTCACATCCTGTTATATACAATAGAAGTGGTACTGTGCATCCGTCACATCCTGTTATATACAATAGAAGTGGTACTGTGCATATGTTACATATCCTGGTATATACAAGAGAATCCGTCTGGTGGCTTCCTTCTAAGTTACCGGAATCCATTATGATGAGTCCCATGGAGGACGGGATCAGAGCTTAATCTTGACATTCTGAAATGTGGAACTCAAAAAGATGAAAGCCTGGAAATTAATGACTAACGAGGCAGAGCGACCCCCAACCCTGGGTCACTTTGTAACTGCAGACTTGTGAATCCTTACATAGCGCGCTGCACACTGTGAGGATTGTCCAGGAACGGCGGTTATGCGACTACAAGTATGTGATTTTAATACTTCCAGCCACACTCCAACTAGACGTGTCTAGCTGACCACAATTCAATTGTACTGAGCGTTGCTGCGCAAGTCTAGTCGGTACGTGACTGCATGTATGCAAATTACATACTTGCAGTCATATGACCGCGCAGTCGTGGTGCTGGAGAATTTTCGCAATGCGTGCAATGTGAGGATTCACAAGTCTGCAGTCACTATGTCCAGACAAACCCTTTAAGGTTAACACTCGGGTGTTTAAGATGCTTCACAAGGTTCATTTTTCTTATTTTATCCGCCGGTGCAAATTTGTGCTAGAATTACGTCAATTTCTGGTGTAAATTATAGCATATTTTTGGGTTGCTAGAAGCCGCGCCACTTTGGTAAACTGACCTCAGTTTTTCGAAAAGTGCCATGAGCAGTGTAAAAAAAAAAAAAGTAATCACAAATTATTGCGCCAGAATGTGAAACTTTTTTTTTCTCACTAACTGATAATGATCATTTCCCCGCCATTTTCAATAATGCTGTTTGTAGTCAGTGAATGAAAACTTTGGATACACTATGATCTCTAATCTTCTTTCAGATTGTGTTGAATTGTCACATTTGTGTTAAAAATTCTGTTGATAGGAGCAGAAAGTATGAAGTTCAGTAATGGATCCGTCACATTATGGACCCCTATTGACACCTGATAAACCCCCAATTGGTATCTGATGGATCCCCAGTGACCCCTGATGGACCTCCCATTGGCATTTGATGTATTCCCCACTGACACCTAACGGACCCCCATTGGCACTTGGCGGACCCCCGTTGGCACCTGACAGACTCCCCATTGGCACCTGATGGACCCCCCAACTGGCACCAGACAGATTCCCCATTGACACTTGGTGTATTCCCCACTGACACCTAAAAGACCCCCATTGGCACTTGACGGACCCCCATTGGCACCTGACGGACCCCCCAACTGGCACCTGACGGACTTCCCATTGACACCTGACGTACCCCCGTTGGTACCTGATGGACCCCCCAACTGGCACCAGACAGATTCCCCATTGACACTTGGTGTATTCCCCACTGACACCTAAAAGACCCCCATTGGCACTTGACGGACCCCCATTGACACCTGACGTACCCCCGTTGGTACCTGATGGACCCAACTGGCACTTGACGGACTTCCTGTTGACACCTGATGGACCCTCTATTGACACCTGACAGACCCCCATTGGCACCTGATGGACTTCCCATTGACGCCTGATGGACCCTCTATTGACACCTGACATACCCCCGTTGGCACCTGACGGACTTCCCGTTGACACCTGATGGACCCTCTATTGACAACTGACGGACCCTTGTTGGCACCTGACGGACTTCCCATTGACGCCTCATGGACCCTCTATTGACACCTGACGTACCCCCCAACTGGCACCTGACAGACCCCCGTTGGCACCTGACGGACTTCCTATTGACGCCTGATAGACCCTCTATTGACAACTGATGTACCCCCGTTGGCACCTGACGGACTTCCCATTGACGCCTGATGGACCCTCTATTGACAACTGACGTACCCCCGTTGGCACCTGACGGACTTCCCATTGACGCCTGATGGACCCTCTATTGACAACTGACGTACCCCCGTTGGCACCTGACGGACTTCCCATTGACGCCTCATGGACCCTCTATTGACACCTGACGTACCCCCGTTGGCACCTGACGGACTTCCCATTGACGCCTGATGGACCCTCTATTGACACCTGACGTACCCCCGTTGGCACCTGACGGACTTCCCATTGACACCTGATGGACCCTCTATTGACAACTGACGTACCCCCGTTGGCACCTGACGGACTTCCCGTTGACGCCTCATGGACCCTCTATTGACACCTGACGTACCCCCCAACTGGCACCTGACAGACCCCCGTTGGCACCTGACGGACTTCCCATTGACGCCTGATGGACCCTCTATTGACACCTGACGTACCCCCGTTGGCACCTGACGGACTTCCCATTGACACCTGATGGACCCTCTATTGACAACTGACGTACCCCCGTTGGCACCTGACGGACTTTCCCGTTGACGCCTCATGGACCCTCTATTGACACCTGACGTACCCCCCAACTGGCACCTGACGGACTTCCTATTGACGCCTGATAGACCCTCTATTGACAACTGACGTACCCCCGTTGGCACCTGATGGACTTCTCATTGACGCCTCATGGACCCTCTATTGACACCTGACGTACCCCCGTTGGCACCTGACGGACTTCCCATTAACGCCCGATGGACCCTCTATTGACACCTGACGGACCCTGTGGATTTTAGCGAGTTTGGCAGTCTATTGTTATTGACGTCCTTTTTATTGGGAAATTGATTGCATTTATTTTGGGTAAATATGATGGAAGCCGGCGGTGTAGGGTCCGCAGCAGGATGTGTTCCTAGCGGGGGATTAGCCCCCCATCTGGCACCGTCTGCAGGAACGTGTGTGAACGTCTCTCAGGCTGGTGGAGGGATGAGAGGCAGATAGGAACCTTAACAAACTGAGGGAGGTCTTCATCTGAGGCCTGCCAGCTCCTATATAAACACGCGGGGTGACCACCAGCCCGCCGCTGCAGAACTGTTCCACATGGCCGTGCAGGCCCAGGCCGCACATGGGGCCGCTCTGGGGTAGTTTGCACCCAGCCATAGAGGGAGGAGGAGGGGGCATTTATTTACACAGACACAGATCCAAAATGATAGAAAGACAAATATACCAAAGACACCAGGAGACGAGAACAGCTTATTTACAGAAGGCTCCCAACCTGGGGGGAGACGGGCTTAACCCCCTCATGGCCACAGCGGATAAATCCACCAAAGATCGATGCATAAACCGTCCATAAAGATTCACGGTCTGAATGTGCAGAATAAAACGGCGTCAAAACTGGGGAAATGTGCAGAGAAATATCACCGACCATCAAAGGGAGAAAAATGGCTGAAAGCGCGTGAGGGCGTCACATTTATCAGAGTCAGATCCTGCAAAAGTGAATACGGACCAAAGCGTTCACTGAGGGCGACACGCGGGGCCCCCGTCCTCATGGGCCCCTGTGTGACTGCACTGGTTGCATCAATCGTATGTCCGCTCCTGTAACACTGTCACAAATCAGCAGCTGTGCATTATTCTATAGTGTAATGAGAGGCGTAGTGTCATGTACATCACAGCATTAGATACACTGCTCAGCAGACGGTATCACACAGGATAGGATTAGATACATAGCTCAGCAGACAGGATCACTCAGGATAGGATTAGATACATAGCTCAGCAGACAGCATCACTCAGGATAGGATTAGATACACTGCTCAGCAGACAGTATCACACAGGATAGGATTAGATACACAGCTCAACAGATGGTATCACACAGGATAGGATTAGATACACTGGGTTAGTAGACAGTATCACACAGGATAGGATTAGATACACTGGGTTAGTAGACAGTATCACACATGGTAGTGTTAGATACACTGGGTTAGCAAACAGTATCACACAGGATAGGATTAAATACACTAGGTTAGTAAACAGTATCACACATGGTAGGATTAGATACACTGGGTAAGCAGACAGTATCACACAGGATAGGATTAGATACACTGGGTAAGCAGACAGTATCACACAGGATAGGGTTAGATACACTGGGTTAGTAGACAGTATCACATGGTAGGGTTAGATACAATGGGTTAGCAGACAGTATCACACAGGATAGGGTTAGATACACTGGGTTAGTAGACAGTATCACATGGTAGGGTTAGATACAATGGGTTAGTAGACAGTATCACATGGTAGGGTTAGATACAATGGGTTAGCAGACAGTATCACACAGGATAGGATTAGATACATTGGGTTAGTAGACAGTATCACACATGGTAGGGTTAGATACACTGGGTTAGCAAACAGTATCACACAGGATAGGATTAGATACACTAGGTTAGTAAACAGTATCACACATGGTAGGATTAGATACACTGGGTAAGCAGACAGTATCACACAGGATAGGATTAGATACACTGGGTTAGCAGACAGTATCACATGGTAGGGCTAGATAAACTGGGTTAGCAGACAGTATCACACAGGAAAGGATTATATAGATACACTAGGTTAGTAAACAGTATCACACATGGTAGTGTTAGATACACTGGATTAGTAGACAGTATCACACAGGATAGGATTAGATACACTGGGTTAGTAGACAGTATCACACATGGTAGGGTTAGATATACTGGGTTAGCAGACAGTATCACACATGGTAGGGTTAGATATACTGGGTTAGCAGACAGTATCACACATGGTAGTGTTAGATACACTGGATTAGCAGACAGTATCACACAGGATAGGATTAGATACACTGGGTTAGTAGACCGTATCACATGGTAGGGTTAGATACAATGGGTTAGCAGACAGCATCACACAGGATAGGATTAGATAAACTGGGTTAGTAGACAGTATCACACATGGTAGGGTTAGATACACTGGGTAAGCACACAGTATCACACATTATAGGGTTAGATACACAGATTTCTCATCAGACATCATGTATCCGTACTATTCTGACAGGTGCATTTATTGGTCTCGTTCCTTCACCCCACAGCTCAATTTGGGGAATATTTGCACTGGCCAGTGATCGGCCAATGAGTGTTTATAGTATTATTGGTCTGATTAACAGGGTGGTAAACAACCAATGAACAAAATGCTTGTTGATCAGGAGAAACAATTATTTTTGTCTGTTGTTCTCGGCAGCACATTGTCATGTGTAAAGAACAGATGTGCTGCCGAGAACAATGATATCCTATGTGCACAGACTGATTGTATTAATGATTGTTCTGTGCACATAGAATTGTGCTCGTCCGGTCTAAACAGGCCATTAAACAACCGGCCATCGGGTTGCATGTAGTAAACCGGCGGTTGATTAACGCCTATCGGAGCTCCGGTCGCATACCTCACCTGGTTTGAATGCAGCTCTGGATGTGATTGGAGAGTAAGATTTGATATAATTGAAGATCACAAGTTAAAAATCAAATTGATTTCCATTTTGTCTAAATGTGGGTTAATAGATTGGGCACATGACCATATACTCCGAGCTCCGAACATCACCGATGTCGCTGCCTACTACACAAAACCTTGACCCCTTCCTGGAGTGAGGACGGCAGAGCGATACCCCCCAAATAATCTCCCATCAGTGGGTCCAGATCTAATAGGAGTGTGTGGCAGTCAATAGGTCAGAAATGGCCATAATTAAAGGTTACAAGGGTCAACCTTTCCACTGACCACCGGGTCTGACGGCCCGAGGGGGAAATTCTGTGCAAGAAAGTCTGCAAAAGTAAATATGGCCGATATAAAACAAGGCATCTAATGGGGAGCAAGGGAGGAGGTGAAAATACCCCAAAATGAGGCTGCAAAGTGATGGTAAAAAGTTACTGCAATGGGGAAAAACTTTAGCTAAGGGTCCAGTCATTTTTCCCATATTGCAGCACTTCTGTGTTTTCCTGATTCTTGCGGTCAGGATGGAGGGATGACGCTCACACGGCATTTTTGTTTTTTTCATCTTCCTTACGTCTTTGGACTGACAGCCCATACTGTACCCTATAAGGACGCCTTCACAAAGTTTTAGTGGAATTTGCCAACAATTACATTTTACTCAACTTTTTTTTTTAGCTGGCGGTCACTTTGATGAGCGCTACAGCCCGTACGTCTTTTTACGGCTTCGCTTGATGAGGTTCTTCGTTTTTATCATCTTGATAAACGCAGCAGGCTGCAGATACGGTGCATTTACATCTACCTATGTATAGGGAAGAAAAATTAATTGTCTTGATTTGTTTTTTTTGTCTTTTCTTCCTTTAGTTGCTGTGGGCTATAGTTTTGATTGGTTTATGGCGCTGTCAGAATGGCGTATAAATCAGACCGAGATCGGACTGGCCGGCAGCTCTACCGACCAGAACAAGACAGTTGCATAGAAATGCATGAAATTGATATGCTCAGGAGAGCAGCTAGCCAGTCCAATATTGGACCAATGTATATGACTGACTGACACCACCCTTATAATGTCAAGAACACATTATTTTAATAGCTGTAAATATGTGCACACGACGTCTTTAAGATGCTGATGGAGCCGTCAAGGTTTCCCTAGGCAAGGCTGCTTCAGGAGCCGATGGTCTTTTCTGTTGAAGCGGTGATTTGCCGCCAACATCTTTTCCCTATACTTGGCCAAAGAATGACTACTTCTTTTACTCCTACTGTTGCATACACTTCTGACTTTGGTATTAAAAAACAAAAAAACATTAGGGTTGGATCTTGCCTTGCGCAGGCGTGTACTACGGAGGACAGAGAATGAACTTCAATCCAATATTGCGGCCAGCATGCAGCCAGCGGGTAAGGAAAGGGTGAATCAAACACCCGAAAACTCCGCCCATATGATCGAAAACTGGTCCCGCCAAATTCAGGTGACAGGTTCCCTTTAATGGTGGAGTAGGGTGCGATAGAAAACTTTTGCAATTACACATTTTGTTATACACGTTTATTTCCTTTGTGTGTACTGAAGAAAAAAACAGGAAAAAACGGCCAATTGGACATAATTTTACACAAAACCCCAATACTGGGCAGGACAAATGACAAGATTGTTGTCACTTTTCCAAAGTTGTGGGCAATCAATATTGTTTCAAGTATCTGATGCTCATTAAAATTCACCCGTAGCAAGTAACAGGTGTGGACAGTATGAAAATCACACCTGACACCAGATAAAAAGGGGAGACGTTGACTTAATCTTTGCATTCTGTGTGCTACACTAAGCATGGAGAATAGAAAGAGAACTGTTTGAGGACTTGAGAACCAAAACTGTTGAAAAATATCAACAATCTCAAGGTTACAAGTCCATCTCCAGAGATCTTGATGTTAATTTGACAGCAGGGTGCTACATAGTCAAGAAGTTTACAACCTCTCCCCTCTGTACCAGTTTGTCATTGTAAATTTGTTTACTGTAAACGATATCTATAACTGTAAGTAACCTCGTTCTCATGTACAGCACCATGGAATTAATGTTATAAATAAATATTAACCCATTGCACTGTAGGTAATCATTCTGTACGTGGACAGCAGGGAAAGCCTGATGAAAGGTTGCAACACAGGACAGTATGGAACTTGATTGTGGCTGCTTATCCACCATCCAAAGAAATTCACACTGTCCTGCAGGCTCAGGGTGCATCAGGAAAGAGTACTTTGGACAAATGAGACCATGATAGAGCTTTCTGCTAAAGCACATCATTCTACTATTGGCCGAAAACGGAATGAGGCCTATTAAAAAAAAAAAAAAAGAACACAGTACCTACAGTCAAATATGGTGGAGGATCAAAGATGTTTTGAGGGTTGTGTTGCTGCCTCGGCACTGCGTGCCTTGACTGTGTGCAAGGCATCATGAAATATAAAGATTACCAAAGGATTTTGGGTCGCAATATAGTCCCCAGCAACAGACAGCGGAATTTGTGTCCTAGGTAGTGTTGAGCATTCCGATACTGCAAGTATCGGGTATCGGCCGATATTTGCTGTATCGGAATTCCGATACCGAGTTCCGATATTTTTGCAATATCGGAAATCGGAAGTGTTCCTAGTCATCTTCGGCGTGTGCGGTGCGTATGGTTCCCAGGGTCGGGAGGAGAGGAAACTCTACTTCGGGCCCTGGGATCCATATTCATGTAAAAAATAAAAATACAAAATATGGATATACTCACCCCTCGGAAGAACCCTGGCTGTCATCGCTGCGAGCGTCTGCCTCCATTCCTAAGAATGCAGTGAGTGAAGGACCTTCGATGACGTCACGGTCACGTGAGCGGTCAGGTGACCGGTCACCTGACCGCGACGTCATCGAAGGTCCTTCACTCACTGCATTCTTAGGAACGGAGGCAGACGCTCGCAGCGGTGACAGCCAGGGTTCGTCCGAGGGGTGAGTATATCCATATTTTGTATTTTTATTTTTTACATGAATATGGATCCCAGGGCCTGAAGGAGAGTTTCCTCTCCTTCAGACCCTGGGAACCATCCAGGATACCTTCCGATATTTGTGTCCCATTGACTTGCATTGGTATCGGGTATCGGCGATATCCGATATTTTTTGGATATCGGCCAATACCGATACCTTTGAATATCGGAAGGTATCGCTCAACACTAGTCCTAGGTCATGGGTCTTCCAGCAGGACAATGACGCCAAACATACTTTAAGAAGCCCCAAGAAATGGGTGGAAACAAACCGCTGGAGAGTTCTTAAGAGTCTGGATCTAAATCCAATTGAACACGTGTGGAGAGATCCTAAAATTCCTGTTGGGAGATGGCACCTTCATATAAGAGATCTGGAGCAATTTGTAAAAGAAGAGTTGTCCAATATTCCAGCTGAGGTGTTAGCTTGTTGATGATTATAGGAAGTGATTGATTGCAGTTATTTATTCCAAAGGATGTGCCACCAAATATTAAGTTGAGAGTGTCAACAATTTTGTGCAGCCCATTTTGGGAGTTTTGTGTGAAATGATGTCCAATTTGTTTTCTCTTTTTTTTCTGTAGTTCCAATACACACAAAGAAAATAAACCTGAGTATAAAAAACGTCTAATTGCAATAATTTTCTGGGAAAAATACTTTAGTTTCTGGAACAATTTCAAGGGTATGAACACTTTCGGCCATGACTGTAGTTGCAAAATTCTCAGCTGGTTGTAAAATAATAAGTGTTCCCTGAACTGAACCACACTTAGAAAGATGCCTCATAGATACTGCATGTACCTGTACCTCGCACACATGGTTCATGTGTTCTTATGAGATACCACAGATCTGATTGGCCACAAGAGTATGGCAGAGGTGCGTTGGGCATGTGGGAAAGGCGGAGGTGCGTTGGGCACGTGGGAATGGAGGAGGTGCGTTGGGCACGTGGGAATGGCGGTGGTTCGTTGGGCACGTGGGAATGGAGGAGGTGCGTTGGGCACGTGGGAATGGAGGAGGTGCGCTGGGCACGTGGGAATGGCAGAGGTGCGTTGGGCACGTGGGAATGGCAGAGGTGCGTTGGGCACGTGGGAATGGAGGAGGTGCGTTGGGCACGTGGGAATGGCGGAGGTGCGCTGGGCACGTGGGAATGGCGGAGGTGCGTTGGGTACGTGGGAATGGCAGAGGTGCGTTGGGCACGTGGGAATGGCAGAGGTGCGTTGGGCACGTGGGAATGGAGGAGGTGCGTTGGGCACGTGGGAATGGCGGAGGTGCGCTGGGCACGTGGGAATGGCGGAGGTGCGTTGGGTACGTGGGAATGGCGGAGGTGCGTTGGGCACGTGGGAATGGCAGAGGTGCGTTGGGCACGTGGGAATGGAGGAGGTGCGTTGGGCACGTGGGAATGGCGGAGGTGCGCTGGGCACGTGGGAATGGCAGAGGTGCGTTGGGCACGTGGGAATGGCAGAGGTGCGTTGGGCACGTGGGAATTGCGGAGGTGCTCTGGGCACGTGGGAATGGCAGAGGTGCGTTGGGCACGTGGAAATGGCAGAGGTGCGTTGGGCACGTGGGAATGGCGGAGGTGCGTTGGGCACGTGGGAATGGCGGAGGTGCGTTGGGTATATGGGAATGGCGAAGGCAAGTTGGGCATGTGCATTGGGCATGAATGAATGTATGAAAATCAAGTCTCTGATGTGGCAGTGAATAGAAGCACGAGCGTCTGGCGAGTGACAACATGGCAAAGCATCATCCACCACACAGCACCATAGGGGGGCGCACACCTATAGAATGACTGCAGCTCTGTATAATGATCTGTGTGATGTCCCTTTGCACAACCGCAGGATACAGTGTCGCTGGGCACAGACTAGAAGTCCGGGCTCTGGCAGGGAAGGGGTTAATGCAGCAAGTTGTACCACCCAAGACTAATTATAATAACGTATTACGTCCCTCTTTTGTGGCTCTGATGAATGGCTCCTTTAAGATTTTGGGGGTCTTTTGTTGTTGCTTTTTGTTTTGTTTTGTGTCTCTGTGGAGGGGGCCGGGTGGGTGGGGGTCCGGCAGAGAGTAGCAGGTGGCAGTAAAGGGGGCTGTTTGTAGCCCTCACAATCTTTTATTTCACCCGGCAGAGAAACGGCCCGTTGTGTCATTTCTCACAGAAAGTTACAAAATAACCCAGCACGATGTTTGCCAACACGGAGTCCAGTAAATCTGCCTACACGGGGCGCGAGAGACCATGGACTGCCCAGACGCAGACGCAAAAATACCCCCAAACATTATATACGACCAAAGGTTATAAGGTTTTATCAATAAATGCAAAACCCCAGTGTAAGCATATCCCCTACAAAGGAAATAATACCGGAGTCGTTACATTCTAGTTATCGGCTCCTAGGAAAGCTGGGTGGCAACCAATATGCCAGCCGGCCCCTGCAGACCAGCCCCAACTACACCGTCTGTAGTACCGGCATCCAAAGGCATTCTCAGGTAGCGGAGGGTGCAAGCAATGATGCCCACAACAATGTCAACTGGGGCATCGCTTCTGCGCCACCAGCTTAAAATAGAAGTATTTAAAGGGTTATTCCCAAAATCAGACGTTTTCTCCCATCAACAAAATACGGGAAAGTTACTGAGGGTCTGTACACTGGGACCTGCAGCGATTCTCAGAACGGGGCTCTAGATTACTGGGACCGGGCTCCGTAGGGCTCAACCTCCACTCCATTATCTATGGATCTACATAGCTCTGTCCTTTGCCTTCCCTGGCAGAAGAGGTTGAAGATGCACATCTCCGCTCCTTTCAAGGTGGAGCTCTACAGGGCTCCATTTTCAGCCTCACAGGGGGGGCCCAGCATTCAGACCCCCAATGATCAGTAATTTTCCTGCATCCTATGGATGGGGAATACCTTGTGAATCTGAAAAACCACAGGTACAGTTAAATGAATTGTCCCACAATAGTCTTTTACATGTGCCTTAAAAAGTAGATACCTAACATGTAACACCATGTATTATTATATTCTGTCTACAGCCACCAACAGGGGGAGCTTTCTTTATTCAGAGACATGATGAGATCCTTTTTTTGTCTGCATTTAGAGGGAGTTCCCTGCATACAGAGATACATGATAACATTCTGTCTGCAGCCTCCACTAGGGGGAGCTCCCTGTGTACAGAGATACATGATAAGATCCTGTCTGCAGCCACCACTAGGGGGAGCTCCCTGTGTACAGAGATACATGATAAGATTCTGTCTGCAGTCACCACTAGGGGGAGGTCCCTGTATACAGAGACACATGATAAGATCCTGTCTGCAGCCACCACTAGGGGGAGCTCCCTGTATACAGAGACACATGATAAGATCCTGTCTGCAGCCACCACTAGGGGGAGCTCCCTGTATACAGAGAAACATGATAACATTCTGTCTGTAGCCACCATTAGGGGGAGCTCCCTGTATATGGAGATACATGATAAGATCCTGTCTGCAGTCACCACTAGGGGGAGCTCCCTGTATACAGATACATAGTAACATAGTTAGTAAGGCCGGAAAAAGACATTTGTCCATCCAGTTCAGCCTATATTCCATCATAATAAATCCCCAGATCTACGTCCTCCTACAGAACCTAATAATTGTATGATACAATATTGTTCTGCTCCAGGAAGACATAAGATCCTGTCTGCAGCCTCGACTAGAGGGAGCTCCATGTGTACAGAGACACATAAAAAGATCTTGTCTGCAGCCTCCACTAGGGGGAGCTCCCTGTGAACAGAGATACATAATAAGATCCTGTCTGGAGCCACCACTAGGGGGAGCTCCCTGTATACAGAGATACATGGTAAGATCCTGGCTGCAGTCACCACTATGGGGAGCTCCCTGTATACAGAGATACATGATAAGATCCTGGCTGCAGTCACCACTATGGGGAGCTCCCTGTATACAGAGATACATGATAAGATCCTGTCTGCAGCCACCACTAGGGGGAGCTCCCTGTATACAGAGATACATGATAAGATCCTGTCTGGAGCCACCACTAGGGGGAGCTCCCTGTATACAGAGACACATAAGATCTTGTCTGGAGCCACGACTAGGATGAGCTCCCTGTATACAGAGACACATGATAAGATCCTGTCTGGAGCCACCACTAGGGGGAGCTCCCTGTATACAGAGACACATGATAAGATTCTGTCTGTAGCCACCACTAGGGGGTGCTCCCTGTATACAGAGATACATAAGATCCTGTCTGCAGCCACCACTAGGGGGAGCTCCCTGTATACAGAGACACATGATAAGATTCTGTCTGCAGCCACCACTAGGGGGAGCTCCCTGTATACAGAGATACATCATAAGATCCTGTCTGCAGCCACCACTAGGGGGAGCTCCCTGTATACAGAGATACATCATAAGATCCTGTCTGGAGCCACCACTAGGGGGAGCTCCCTGTATACAGAGATACATAAGATTCTGTCTGGAGCCACCACTAGGGGGAGCTCCCTGTATACAGAGATACACCGTGGGCAGCATGGTGGCGCAGTGGTTAGCACAGCAGCCTTGCAGCGCTGGAGTCCTGGGTTCAAACACCAAGGAGCTACAAAGACTTTGTATGTTCTCTCCGTGTTTGCGTGGGTTTCCTCTGGGCACTCCAGTTTCCTCCCACATTCCAAAGACATACTAATAGGGAATTTAGATTGTGAGCCCCATGAGGGACAGCGATGATAATGTGTGCAACCTGTAAAGCGCTGCGGAATATGTTAGCGCTATATAAAAAATAAAGATTATTATTATACATAAGATTCTATCTG
The DNA here is from genome assembly GCF_032444005.1 of Ranitomeya imitator. Taxonomy (NCBI): domain Eukaryota; kingdom Metazoa; phylum Chordata; class Amphibia; order Anura; family Dendrobatidae; genus Ranitomeya; species Ranitomeya imitator. The sequence continues at coordinate 179,104,496 of NC_091289.1, forward strand.
GAGCCACCACTAGGGGGAGCTCCCTGTATACAAAGATACATAAGATTCTGTCTGAAGCCACCACCAGTGGCAGTTCCCAACAAAGAGATACATAAGGTTCTATATAGCCGATGCCACCAGTAGGGGGAGCTCCCTTCATGGAGAGGTACACAAGATTCTCTTTACCTGGAGCTACCACCAGAGGGCGATCTCTGTAAAAAAAAAAAAATGGTAAAATTCCATGTGCAACCACCATTAATGGGATCTCAATACTGAGATGCATGCTAAGTCTTCCCCTACACTTGCCCCCTATGTTCAGATAAGACTGCATATTTTAAATAGTGGTGTGATGGAAGATTATTGGACAACTTTCTACCCTCTCCCTACTGAAAACAGCCAGTGCCCAGTGTTCCTGTTCGGCCAGCTATCACCTGGAGGTAAATATCCCTCGTCTATGGCTGGCTTCACTGCTTCTCATTACTCCTACAAACACCTAGGAGCAGCTTATCCTGGTGATAACCAAACCTGGCCATACACATTGGCCTGAAGTGGATGAAAATGGAAAATTTCAGCAATGGTTAGTATTAGTGACCAATGGCAGACGGTCATCATCTGAAAAGTAGTCGACCATGCTTGACATTTCCATCCACTACACATACCAGAATAATGTGGAATAGTAACATTCATCACTAACTCAGTGCCATTTTAAAAAGAATCTTTTTGCTATGTGATCAGAGAGCAGCACGATGTAGGGGCAGAGACCGTGATTCCAGTGATGTATCACTTACTGGGCTGCTTGCTGTAGTTTTGAGCCTGATTTTATCGGCTTCACTTATATCAGTTCTATGCATGCTGAGCTCTGCGTAACCCCGCCCACACCTCTGGCAGTACACTGTGTATAGGCAGGCCAATCAATCAGTGGTGGGGGGTGCGGTTGGACTACCTGGCAGCAGGTTCACTAGTCCTCTGGTGATAATCTCCTGCTGATAAAACTTTGATTTTATAAAAACCTACAGCGAGCAGCCCAGTAAGTGACATATCTCTGGAATCAGGGTGTCTGCTCCTACATTATCCTGCTCTCAGATTAGGCAGCAAAAACCTGGTGACAGATTCCCTTTAAGGCCCTCAAACACACAGAAGTTAGCTGAACCCACTGAGATTTGGTGCCTGGGAGAAGCTTACTCCACTCTCCCCATTGAGAACACATGCCGAGCTGAGTATACATGTGTATAGAGGAAGATTACTGCAATCCAGGCAGCTCCTTTATGTTGTCATTCACAGCAATATCTGCCAGTTTGCCCCCATTTGTCTCCCACTTCTCTTACTGATGCCAATCTCTCTGCGCACCACACTGCCAGGACACCAGGTTACTAAGACACAGCACCTTCCTCTGCCCTGGGGCACCTCAACCCCACAGAGCGCAGCCATCAGGCCCCGACCACCCAGGCTGCAGTCTGTTACCGCACCCTAATCACATGTCATCACTCTACAACCGGGCACCCCTTCACTGCTGGAGCCGCCGCTTACTGTAACCACCACCATGGAGGCCTGCGCCATCCTTGTGGGGGGGACACAATATCCAAACACATCATACAACATGGAATAAACGAACAATTAGCTTGCCCTTTGTCAGGTCTTTTTTTTACTCCTCTGTTCACTGCACCCTCCCAATTTGTAACTGGCTGGGTGGTCTCCCCCCCACCACCATCACCACTACCCCTCCTCCTTACCCAAACACAATTAACCATTTAAACACAAGAGAAAGAACTGATTACATTGTGTCATAGCCTAGAGGAAGTGGGGGAAGCACAGGAGAGAGGTGGCAGAGGGGGTCCATGGGAGAGGTGAATGGGTGGGATTCTGCTCCTGGTGCGCTAAAAACTGGCCAAGGAACTGAGCAAAATAATACATTAGCATTGTGCTGGAAACGACTGATCACCAATCATAGTATTTTATAGAAAAATTGGGAGAATTTGCTGCTAATTAACCGTATTAAAATGTGTCTATGGTGTTAAAAGGAGAGACTATGACAAACAAAACTCCAGATCGTACGGATGCTCCTTTTCTGAAATGAAAGGACATTTCAAGCGGATATTGGCAAGAAAAATAATGTATAATAACCTCTTGTAATATCTGTGTCCTACCCAAACTGCAGGAGGATGAGCAAATTATACATTCTCTTCACATCAGGTGGAGTTTTCTGCTTCCCACATTATCACAACAACACATTTCTGGCTTCCACCACCGTTTATTAATTTGTAAGTCTATTTATAATACTTCCTCCTATGTACAAGAATATAACTGCTATAATATTTCCCCTATGTACAAGAATATAACTACTATAATACTGCCCCTATGTACAAGAATATAACTACTATAATACTGCTCCTATGTACAAGAATATAACTGCTATAATATTTCCCCTATGTACAAGAATATAACTACTATAATACTGCCCCTATGTACAAGAATATAACTACTATAATACTGCCCCCTATGTACAAGAATATAACTACTATAATACTGCTCCTGTGTACAAGAATATAACTACTATAATACTGCTCCATGTACAAGAATATAACTACTATAATACTGCTCCTATGTACAAGAATATAACTGCTATTATACTGACCTTTATGTACAAGAATATAACTGCTATAATACTGCCCCTATGTACAAGAATATAACTACTATAATACTGCCCCCTATGTACAAGAATATAACTACTATAATACTGCCCCCTATGTACAAAAATATAACTGCTATTATACTGACCTTTATGTACAAGAATATAACTGCTATAATACTGCCCCTATGTACAAGAATATAACTACTATAATACTGCCCCCTATGTACAAGAATATAACTGCTATTATACTGACCTTTATGTACAAGAATATAACTGCTATAATACTGCCCCTATGTACAAGAATATAACTACTATAATACTACCCCTATGTACAAGAATATAACTACTATAATACTGCCCCCTATGTACAAGAATATAACTACTATAATGCTGCCCCTATGTACAAGAATATAACTGCTATAATACTACCCCTATGTACAAGAATATAACTACTATAATACTGCCCCCTATGTACAAGAATATAACTACTATAATGCTGCCCCTATGTACAAGAATATAACTACTATAATACTGCCCCCTATGTACAAGAATATAACTACTATAATGCTGCCCCTATGTACAAGAATATAACTGCTATAATACTACCCCTATGTACAAGAATATAACTACTATAATACTGCCCCCTATGTACAAGAATATAACTACTATAATACTACCCCTATGTACAAGAATATAACTACTATAATACTGCCCCCTATGTACAAGAATATAACTACTATAATGCTGCCCCTATGTACAAGAATATAACTGCTATAATACTGCCCCTATGTACAAGAATATAACTACTATAATACTGCCCCTATGTACAAGAATATAACTACTATTATACTGACCTTTATGTACAAGAATATAACTACTATAATACTGCTCCTATGTACAAGAATATAACTATTATAATACTGCTCCTATGTACAAGAATATAACTATTATAATACTGCCCCTATGTTCAATATTGCTATAATACAGCCCATATGAACAAGAATATAACTACTATAATACTGCTCCTATGTACAAGAATATAACTGCTATAATACTGCTCCTATGTACAAGAATATAACTACTATTATACTGACCTTTATGTACAAGAATATAACTGCTATAATACTGCCCCTATGTACAAGAATATAACTGCTATAATACTGCCCCTATGTACAAGAATATAACTGCTATAATACTGCTCCTATGTACAAGAATATAACTACTATTATACTGACCTTTATGTACAAGAATATAACTTCTATTATACTGCCCCCTACGTACAAGAATATAACTACTATAATACTGCCCCTACGTACAAGAATATAACTACTATAATACTGCCCCCTATGTACAAGAATATAACTACTATAATACTGCCCCCTATGTACAAGAATATAACTGCTATAATACTGCCCCTATGTACAAGAATATAACTACTGTAATACTGCCCCTATGTACAAGAATATAACTACTACTACATGGTGGCTCGATTCTAACGCATCGGGTATTCTAGAATATGCATGTCCACGTAGTATACAGCACAGAGCCACGTCGTATATTGCCCAGCCACGTACTATATTGCCTAGCGACGTAGTATACAGCAGAGCCACGTAGTATATTGCCCAGACACGTATTTAACAGGTTAAAAAAAAAAGACTTAAAATAAAAAAATAAACATATACTCATCTTCCGAGGGAGCCCTTATAGTCCTGTCGCCTGTGTGCGGTGCAGGCGGCAGCTTCCTGTCCCAGAGTTGGATGAGCGCAGGACCTGTGATGATGTCGCGGTCACATGACCGTAATGTCATGGAAGGTCCTTGTCGCATACCATACTTGCCACCGGAACCTGCCGCTTGCATGGAGCGGTCACCGGAGCGTCGCGAGGAGCGGGAAAGGCGCCGGAGGATGAGTATATGATGATTTTTTATATTTTTTATTATTTTTAACATTATATCTTTTTACTATTGAGGCTGCATAGGCAGCATCAATAGTAAAAAAGTTGGTTACACAGGGTTAATAGCAGCGTTAATGGAGTGCGTTACACGGTTGTCCATTAACGCTGCCATTAACCCTGTGTGAGCGGTGACTGGAGGGGAGTACGGAGCGAGCACTGACTGCGGGGAGCAAGGAGCGGCCATGTTGCCGCCGGACTGCGTCAGTCGCTGATTGGTCGTGGGCGTTTTGCCACGACCAATCAGCGACTTGGATTCCATGACAGACAGAGGCCGCGACCAATGAATATCCGTGATAGAAAGACAGACGGAAGTGACCCTTAGACAATTATATAGTAGATAATACTGCCCTCTATGAAGAATAATGTACAGGAGAATTTTCGGCTCTGGTTGACGACTTGTTGTGAATGGACTTCTCACTTTCTTTTTATATAGATGTGTGACCGTCCCCTTGACAGTGGGAAGGGAGACAGGAGACACAAGAGGTAAATTACATGTTCTATGCCATGTACCCTACAATTATAGCAGGCGGGCCCCTGACAGGTGCCCATTACTTTTACTGTTACTTATGTGATGGGGCAAACAACATGTAAACATGATCTTACGGTGACTACAAGATTCCGGGACGCCATTGCTGGACAGTTATAGAATTACTGTATGGTATTCCTGATTAGCCGTGGTTCTGCATGTACAGTGGAAGGGGGGGGGATGACGGGAGTGATGGGGTACATGCACCATACAGAGATTAGATTGTGAGCTGGGGTCAGAGATGATGGAAGTAACACATTGCGGAGACACTGGAGCAGATATTGGTTGAGCATTGGATTACCTGCGGGGGTCTCCATTAGAGATGTATAGCTGGACAGCATCTATGGATTTTTACAGAGAATAACTCATATGCCAGGACTTAAAGACCCCGCAAATAACGGGGATCAGGCAGAATCCCCCATAAAACACAGCTCACAGATAAACCTCCAAATCCTTTATTCTCTTATATAAATAAGTTGGTGGTGGGGGGAGGGGAGCGGCAGCTTCTTCGGGACGGGGGCCACACTAGATCTCCATTAGTTGCTCATTCCCCACAATGATCTCATTGACGCGTTTTTCTGCGGAGATAAAAATGAGTAAAGCTGATTACGCGGTGATCAGAAGACCGGATCCTGGACCAGCGGCCACTTCTGTAGTCCGTGGCGCCCGACCAGGAGCCAAACCTCTATATGAGAGCACTATCCAGATTACTGCGCTTCGTGCCGCAACGATGGTGTTGCTTACAAATAAGAAGAGGTGGCAGGATCCTGGCTAGGGAGGAGATTCGCAGGCCTGTCGTTGGAGGCCACGGACTACTGAAGTGACACTGGACGGGTGTATTACACATCGTTTTCAATCATCAGTAATCACAAAGTAACAAGCACAATGCAGCACTTACCTTTTATTAAAGAAGTGACCATTGGAGCATAAGGTACAAGCTATCACGGCACAGTGACGTCACATCCGCATAAGGCTTCATTCACACCGCAGATTTTTCCACGTATGAGAAAAACGGACCAATTATTCTTATCAGACTCTTATCAAAGAGTGTGGTGCAAGTGTCATCCGATTTCATCATGCGTAGAAAAAAATAAAAATAAAGTATCTCCACCTTTTCCATTTTATTAGTCCGTGAAAATCACACGACACTCGGATGTCATCTGATTTTTTTCACAGACCCATTGTATTCTTTTGTATTCGTGCCCCCTGGCGAAAATACCCCGGGCAGTGGAGACCCCCCAATATGTATATCACTGAGATCAGTAAATGATGGAGCACCGCAGACCCCAGTCACGCTTCTTATACACCTGCATGAGCGTGACCCCCGCAGAGAATGTTGAGTCTGGCCTTAGAGGTGGTCTCCAGATCAGCTATGACTTTGGTTGACACAACCCTGCAGATGCTTACAATAGCTGTGTGAGTATTTACACCGCGCTGTACAATGGCAGAGGCTTCGCTTACATTTGTGGGGCACTCGTGCCGGGTCTCTGGGAGCTGGAATCGGAAGCAGTGTATTTTATCTGCTTATATTCTGTACTGACACTTAGTTCCCACTGTGCCGAGACCACCCACAGAAGACAAATCCCAGTCTATACTACCCCCCACCATCATGAGGGCTGGAGGCTTCAATAGCACCACACACGCCCCCACATAGAGCGGCTATTATGGGGACGATGGACGTTATGTGCGCAGAATATCCGATGATCAATGTAAATCCTGTCATACCAGCAGACGAGTGGTTAACCCTCTTAAGACCAGGCTTTTCTAGAGCGGCTTCAATGAAATGTGGCATCATATACAGAGGAAAAATGATCCAGACAAAAAAAAAAATGATCCGATAGCCCGGCCCTGATTTCCATCCCACGCTGAATGCACTTGGGTAAATCATCAAGATCCACTGCTGGCAGCTCCTGAGTCAATGACGTCCCAGATGTGATCAATGGGAGACAAGACCGGAGACGCTGCAGGCCACGGTAGCACGTTTAGACCACACAGGCGCTCACAGTAGCACGAGCAACATGTGGCCTGGTGTTGATGAATGGTTCCTGGGACACCTTGGAGAAATGGCCGCCCATACTCAATATAGCAAGATGTTTTTTTTTTTTCATTGATTATCATTAACACTTCTATCCGCCCTGCGATTTCCATAATCCCACGACGTTTCATTCTTGGTGTTGCATGGAGGAGTGTGAATCTGGCCATATAATGAGATACTCGCCAGGCGAAGGCTCGCGGCTGAACAACAGGGGAGACACTTTGGCTGCAATCTAGTTTTTTTTTTACTTAAATGCGTGTTATTGAGGCAGAAAATCAGTTTTGCAATTGGGGTTAAATTAAAAATGTGGCACCTTTTGGCTATTACAGGTAATGGTGCAAAAATTTTACTGAAATCCAATGGCAAAAATAATTTTTAGCCTCAATTATACACAGTAAGTAAAAAAAAATGAGCCCAAACCTGAGTATTGTACGTAGTGCGGTGGAGCCAGATGGCTGCTCACCTACAAGGTATTATACAACATGGAATCAGGAAGATTTACGTGTTTGATCCAATTCTTCGGACAGGAGCAGCTCTGCGGCTGCAGACGTTCTGTCACTCAGATCTGTGGAAAGCTAAAGGCACGCGGGTCGCAGGAGGAACAGCGCAGAGGTGGCGGCAAATGTCTGGGGGGCACTCAGCGTGAGTATAAGGGCATGGGTGCACAGGATCATATAGATAATGGGGCATAAAGGAGGAAAAACAATGCAGGCCGGGGTTCACAGGAGGACATCTGGCGTCAGGGTTCAGCTCCGGACATTGCTCACCTTTATTATTGATCCGAAGACCTGAGCCAACCAGACAATCTTTAATATCGGCCCCGCTGTGTATCACCGCTTTGTTACAGATGACGCTTCCCTGGAGCGTGCAACTGAGAGAAAAGAAGAGGACAGGAGCGTGAGACACCGACAACCAAATGATTAACACTGACAACCCTTCTCTCTGTGGGAATAGGAGTAGATGCCCATTGGGCACTAGACGTGTGCTCCGGTAATGCAGTCCGGAGGCGATTCTCACTTTACAAGAATGAAGCTTAAAGGGGTCGTCCGGCCTAAAGGTACACAGTGACTGCAGACTTGTGAATCCTCACATCATGTGCACGGGCTAGTTGGAGGGGGGCCGGAGAGGGGCCAGTCGGAGCGGGGCCGGAGAGGGGCCAGTCGCAGCGGGGACGGAGACGGGCCAGTCGGAGCGGGGCCGGAGTGGGGCCAGTCGGAGCGGGGCCGGAGAGGGGCCAGTCGGAGCGGGGCCGGAGAGGGGCCAGTCGGAGCGGGGCCGGAGAGGGGCCAGTCGGAGCGGGGCCGGAGAGGGGCCAGTCGGAGCGGGGCCGGAGAGGGGCCAGTCGGAGCGAGGACGGAGACGGGCCAGTCGGAGCGGGACCGGAGACGGGCCAGTCGGAGCGGGGCCGGAGACGGGCCAGTCGGAGCGGGGCCGGAGACGGGCCAGTCGGAGCGGGGCCGGAGACGGGCCAGTCGGAGCGGGGCCGGAGACGGGCCAGTCGGAGCGGGCCGGAGACGGGCCAGTCGGAGCGGGGCCGGAGACGGGCCAGTCGGAGAGGGGCCGGAGACGGGCTAGTCGGAATGTGGACGCAAGTACGCAAATCACATGACCGCCCGCGGCACCGGAAAATCCTCACAGTGTACACGATGTGAGCATTCACAAGTCTGCAGTCACAGTGCGGCTTTTGAGGATGACACAGTCCGCGCGATGTCTGTTCTGGAGGCTACATGAAACTAAGCAGCATACTCTAGTCTACAGTCTCCTACGCTGGAGCGAGCGTCACAGGATCTTACAGAGCTCGATGCCGCAATGAAGAAAGTAGCCAATAACGATGAGCGGAACGCTCGTTGTGGGGGAGTCCGTGTTTTCCTCAAAAACCCCTAACAGAGCGATTTAAAAAAAGAATTAAACAACAGAGTCCAGAACTGTAATGGATTTCTCGAGAAAGCGGAGGTTCGCCTTAAATCACTGAATATTACCTAGATCTGCAGCTTACCAACATTCCTTGACAGCAAGCAGAGATCTTACACACTAAGAAGAATGTAAACATAATGAATGGAAACCTTGGAATGATTCTGCCTTTACCTGGCAGCACAAATCCATCCTTTTATTTTCAGGGTAGATAAGTAGGGAACAGAGATATCTGGTAGCAGCCTTCTCCCCTCTCAGAGCTCTGGGGGTCCGGAGAGATAGCGGTGGGCATGTGTATGAGCTCATTTAGATGCTACTGCTCAGCTTCAGCGTCAGTCTTCGCATTCTATTCATCAACCATATAACAGCGATATCGTCTACCCAGGACCCCTATTGATCAGTAACATTGCTGCCTTTGTGTCAAGAGTCTATGCCCCCCGATTCATCCAGGAGTTATTGGCAGAATTATGGAAGAAAAACTCTTCAAATGTTTGCAAAACTCGAAAAATGTTATGACTAGGTGTTTTTACGCCAGTCCTGGCAACTTCTAGTACCGGACGAAGCTCGGTCGGTATGTGATGTGGCCAGAGAAACCCCAACACAATTCATCATAGGTGACCCCACAAGGTGTTAAATTCAGTGTTGAGGCGCACGGCGCTGCACCCCTGGCCCGTGTGTCTGCCATATTGTCAGCAGTCACAGATCTCACAGTGGCCATATCTTCGGCCTTTAATGTTTCTGAAACCCTCGCAATTTTCAGGTCTTTCATTTTTTATTTTTTTTTGGAATAATCATATTCCAGGGGTGATGGATCCAGCTGTGTAAATCAGAGCGAGGGGCCCAGTGTGAAGGTGAGGAAACATATACTGAAGAGGGCAGGAGCTCCATGTGGAGATAGGACAATGCTTGTGACTCCCCCCCACAGGCGGCCATGTGCAGGGTGGGGTAAAGAAACGACTGGGGGTGGGGTCCAGTGTATGTGTGTGTCCTCTGAGGGTGGGGGGATTACATAGATCTGTGTGTTAAAACAGTTGGACCACCTAACAAGATAAGAATGAAGCACCTCAGCTATCAGCACGGGCCTGCAGGCGTCCCCCACCCCAGGCACACACGCCTTATAAACAATGTGGATAACACACGGCCCCCCCCCGCCCAGGCAAGATTGCACAAATGGCAAAGAATGGAATAGACATATCTTCACTAATTATCCCCAGAATGGATATGGCTGTGCCATTCATGTTCTCCAGTATTTACCAGAGACCCCCTGTAGCCCCCCCAACAGTGATATATCTCATTAATATGTCTGAATATCCATATAAAGACCATAAAATGGCACCAACATCATGATGATTATGGCTGCAGACACCAAAGCATTTTTTTTTTTTTTACAGACTGCACATGGACTAATGATTATGTTGGTGCAATATAAGCAACATGATTGAAGAGGAGAGCCCAGGGGGATATTCTGTCAGGCTAGCAATTAAATGGTTAATGTTTGACCACCCAGCTGATGGGGGGGACTCACAAGCTGAGCTGCGAGGTGTAGTGCCACCAAGTGGCAGAACAGGGAGCAGCGGCTGGTCCTAACCTTTCCTGTATCGTGACGCCGTTCATGATGATGCAGTTTGTGATCTTCACTCTTTCTTTGATGATGCAATTGGAGCCCACGAGAGAATGCTTCACGGACGTCTTCTCGCCGATCCTCGTCTGCTCCCCGATCTTGCTGTCCGTACCCACCTGAGGAACGATAAAAGACATTACCATACGGTGTGCAGAAACGACCTGGATAATCGTGTCACTAATGAATGGGTGATCGTCCACCATATCCAACCGTTGCATAATAAAAACTCTAAAACTTTCTAATATGTTTCTGCTTGTTGTCAGTGAACAGAAATTGAAAGTCTTCTGCTAAAAGGCCTAAATTCCAGGCTGATAAATTTTACCTGCACTGGCCCATTGTAACAAACTATCAGGACAGGACAGATATATCCTGCTGATGCGTAGGGTGCAGAGACTATTAATGCTGCGGTAATAATCTGCCCCATCTGATCATCACACATCATATTGGCCACGGTTCTGCATCTTGCCACGGTGCAATGAAATTAGGGTCAAGGCCAGAACAGGCTGTAACGTGGCTCCTCACCATGTGCTTATCTGTGATGTCGGCCGTCGGATGCACCCGAAGCTCTTCACTATAGATGGAGCTCTGCGGCACCTGCAGAACATAAGAAAGTCACCTGAAGTGGCCACCGCTGGAGTCCCACGTACAGGATAAGAGATCTGGACCCTCCGTATATATAGGAGAGATCTGCCACATACAGAAAATCTGCTGTATCCCTCACCTGCTTGTTGGCCTCAATATACATGGCCAGGCTGTTCACCCGGCAGCACAGTTCATTATCGGCCACGTGGACGTAGCAGCGCAGGCGGCTGCCGTGATACGACTCCATCATGTCACCATGGTGGTCGTTCCAGCTGGACTTGGTTAATGCCATTTCCAGCAGATTATCACTGGGTATATAACTGGAGATGTCTGTGGGGGCACAAGAGGCGAATATGATCAGTTACTTGTCACACAATGAATCTCTCCGACCATCCGTTCATCTAATGCACATGCCAAACTCTGGCCCATGGGCCAAATCTGGCCGGCAGGGTGATTATATTTGGCCCATGATGCGGAGACCGCCCCCCCATTATACCGTAAGGAGGACTATGTGATGCCCATTATACTATATGGAGGACTACGTGGGGCCCATTATACTATATGAAGGACTCTGTGAGGCTCATACTGTATAAAGGACTATGTGGAGCCCATTATACTATATGGAGGACTATATGGGACCAATTATACTATATGGAGGACGATGTTGAGCCCATTATACTATACTAGATTGTGGCCCGATTCTAACGACCAATCAGCGACAGGCACAGTCTGCCGCGAATTCTGGAATCATCATTGTCCATATACTACAGGGACATGCATATTCTAGAATACCCGATGCGTTAGAATCGGGCCACAATCTAGTTCTAGAATATGCATGTCCCCGTAGTATATGGACAATGATGATTCCAGAATTCGCGGCAGACTGTGCCTGTCGCTGATTGGTCGAGGCAACCTTTATGACATCATCGTCGCCATGGCAACCATTATGACATCATCGTCGCTGTGCCCGTTGCTGATTGGTCGAGGCCTGGCGGCCTCGACCAATCAGACGCGGGATGTCTACGTCCTTTATGACATCGTCGCTGTGCCCGTCACTGATTGGTCGAGGCCTGGCGGCCTCGACCAATCAGAGAGCCGGGATTTCCAGGACAGACAGACAGACGGAAAAACCCTTAGACAATTATATATATAGATGGAGGACTATGTGGGGCTCATACTGTATAAAAACTATGTGGGGCCATTATACTATATGGAGGATAATGTGGGGCCATCATACTATATGGAGGACTATGTGGGGCCATCATACTATATGGAGGACTATGTGGGGCCATCATACTATATGGAGGACTATGTGGGGCCATCATACTATATGGAGGACTATGTGGGGCCATCATACTATATGGAGGACTATGTGGGGCCATCATACTATATGGAGGACTATGTGGGGCCATCATACTATATGGAGGACTATGTGAGGCTCATACTGTATAAAAGGACTATGTGAGGCTCATACTGTATAAAAGGACTATATGAGGCTCATACTGTATAAAAGGACTATGTGGGGCCATTATACTATATGAAGGACTGTATGGGACCCATTACACTATATGGAGGACTATGTGGAGCCCATTATACTACACTAGATTGTGGCCCGATTCTAACGCATCGGGTATTCTAGAATATGCATGTCCCCGTAGTATATGGACAATGATGATTCCAGAGGACTGGAGGACTATGTGGGGCCATTATACTATATGGAGGACTATGTGAGGCTTATACTGTATAAAGGACTATGTGGAGCCATTATACTATATGGAAGACTATATGGGACCGATTACACTATATGAAGGACGATGTGGAGCCCATTATACTATACTAGATTGTGGCCCGATTCTAACGCATCGGGTATTCTAGAATATGCATGTCCCCGTAGTATATGGACAATGATGATTCCAGAATTCGCGGCAGACTGTGTCCGTCGCTGATTGATCGAGGCAACCTTTATGACATCATCGTCGCCATGGCAACCATTATGACATCTACGTCGATACTGTGCCCGTCGCTGAATCAGAAACACGGGATTTCTACGTCCTTTATGACATCATCGTCGCTGTGCCCGTTGCTGATTGGTCGAGGCCGCCAGGCCTCGACCAATCAGACGCGGGATATCTACGTCCTTTATGACATCATTGTCGCTGTGCTCGTTGCTGATTGGTCGAGGCCGCCAGGCCTCGACCAATCAGAGACGCGGGATTTCTACGTCGAGGCCGCCAGGCCTCGACCAATCAGAGAGGCGGGATTTCCAGGACAGACAGACAGACAGACAGAAAGACAGACAGACAGAAAAACCCTTAGGCAATTATATATATAGATGAGGACTAAGTGGTGCTCATACTGTATGAAGGACTATGTGGGGCCATTATACTATATGGAGGACTATGGGGGGCCTATTATACTATATGGAAGACTGTGTGGGGATCAAAGTTGGGGCATCATTGTGTTGAGGTCATCATACTTTGATATAGTAGAGTCGTCATTCTGTTCGCGTAGAGCGTACTGTGGAAAAATCATACTGTGTTTGGGGGGCTCTTTTGTTGCCATCACACTTTATTATCTCTATTATTTATTAATTCAAGTTTTTTTTTATCCTTTATTACATATTTAAATTAGGCCATTTGGGCCATATGCTTTTTACTGCTCTTACATAACATATTATATTACTCCAGTATTCCCCATTTGTGATTGTATTTTATTATTAGATCTATTAACTCACACTTTTGTTTCAATATGAAAAGGGTTTATCATATTTAATGATCAGGAAAAAACTTCCTCAATTGTAGACTTTTTTTTTTCTAAATATATATCACGGTTGGCCCAAGACTTTGTCCAAGTTTTTTTATTTTGGCCCTCTGGGTATTTGAGTTTGGCGTCCCTGCCCCAATGTTTCTAATTCTAAATTATATTTATATTAAAGACTTTTTGTTAACATTGTAGTTATGGTTTACAGAATTCCTACTGCAAGCATTCATTGACTACAAACATCAAAGCATTTGTTTTACCTTTCTTGTCTCTTTCGTGTTCCACATTTTTATGTGAGGAGAACTGTTTACTGACCAAATACGGCACCAGCTCCCGTCGAATGGAAGAGAAGGAGCTGCAGTAAGGGAGACAAGAAAATATACAGCCTCCTGTAATACACAAGAATCTGATAGCATCCACATAATGTCTGATGTACTGGTCCTAAGTTACATCCTGTATTATACTCCAGAGCTGCCCTCACTATTCTGCAGGTGCAGTCACTGTGTACATACATTACATTACTGATCCTGAGTTACATCCTGTATTATACCCCAGAGCTGCACTCACTATTCTGCTGGTGCAGTCACTGTGTACATACATTACATTACTGGTCCTAAGTTACATCCTGTATTATACTCCAGAGCTGCCCTCACTATTCTGCTGGTGCAGTCACTGTGTACATATATTACTGATTCTGTGTTACATCCTGTATTATACTCCAGAGCTGCCCTCACTATTCTGCTGGTGCAGTCACTGTGTACATACATTACTGATCCTGAGTTACATCCTGTATTATACTCCAGAGCTGCACTCACTATTCTGCTGGTGCAGTCACTGTGTACATACATTACATTACTGATCCTAAGTTACATCCTGTATTATACTCCAGAGCTGCCCTCACTATTCTGCTGGTGCAGTCACTGTGTACATACATTACTGATCCTGTGTTACATCCTGTATTATACTCCAGAGCTGCGCTCACTATTCTGCTGGTGCAGTCATTGTACATACATCACATTTCTTATCGTCACATTTACATACTCATTGTCAGCTAAGAAATCCACCACATATTTGCGCAGACAGTACAGATGTGCGTCCAACATTCCCATCTTCATGTGGATACGTGGATACCTAGAAGTGGAAAGGGGAACATAAACAGGTAATATTTTGGGAGTGTAATATAACGTCTATTAAGTCTTAAATGACATATTACAGGGAACCTGTAGTTAGATTCTTGCTGCTCGTACCGCGGACACTGACAGCGTGACGAAGACACCAGACGGCCTTCGAATAATCACACGGAGGCCCCCGGCCAACTCTGGGTGACATGCACGGTCAGGCTCTGTATGTCCTGCCTGTGATCGGGCAGCCTGAACCTCCGGTCAGGTTCCCTGTAAGGCACCTCATACATATAGGGTGGTCATCCAGTCCCACCAAAACCTGCCAGCTCAGCAAACATCTATGTTATTGTGTGCAGCCACCTCAAGAGCTTTTATGAGCTCAGCATTCGGAGAACTGCTAGATCTGCAGCAGATGAATTTATCAAAACTGCAGCAATCAACGCAGTAAGTGACATCGCCAGAATCAGGGTTTCTGCCCCTACATCATGCTGCGCTCATATTAAATGGTTAAGCTTGGTAACAGATTCCCTTTAAAGAGAACCTGTCACCAGGTCAAAAGTTCCATATTTTTGTTGTTATTTTATTCCCAGTGTTCCCCTAAGTAATTGTTTCATATTTTTTTTTCAATCCGCCATACGGTTCACTTTTGACCTGGCGACAGGTCCTCTGTAAAGGGGATCCAGAGCCTCCAGCTTCTACATTGCGGGCGAGTGGTGCCAATGGCTTTAAGACCCCACGTATCTGCCGAGACTTGTGCAGGATCGGCAGGTATCGGGCATGTATACCTTTTTAATGCTGGATAACCCCTTCAATATTCTCAATAGGAAGCAACTCCGCAAAAAAAAACGTCACATTGCACATAGAGAATGCTGCCCACCTTTCCAGACTCCTAATTCTAAATAAATGTCAAGTGCACTGTCCCTTCCAGTCAGTCTACACTGTAGAAATTATCATTACATTCATAAACCAGGATGAATGGAGGTTCAGGTCCTTTCCAGTGCTGCAGCAGATCGTGTTATAGCTCTGTCCATCCTGATCCACCTGATGCATGAACAGACTGCAAGATCCACATTTTACACAGGAGAGAGTTCTGATGATCATCTAATAAAAAGGGTGACAATATGCTGTGCCACAACCACCGAGGGTTCAGCCTGGGCAAATATACGGCTATTTATCCTACAAGAGGCACATTGTGCCCAAGGATATAAATATCGGTCATCCCCCTGCATGCAACATCTGGTAAGAGTGGGTGGCTGCGTAACACCAAAATATCCAAAGGGGCAGAGAAAATGACCTCAGGATGAGCACAGGTCATAGGTTAATTGGTTGAAGGGTCGCACTGATCTCTGCAGGTTCGGCTTCTTCCTTGGCTACTTCATCTCTCAGAACTTCAACTGAAAGTTTGGAAAGTTTTTGAAGTGTCTGATTGGTTGCAGCCTTGTTTTATGGTGCGGAGATGGAGAACGAAAAACTGATCAATTTTTTCCTATCCTGTGTTTATTGGACGAGAGGCTATTTTTGACTCATGTAGGACGAACATGATAACAGAACCATGACGGAAATGTGGCTTGTCACTGCGCAGAGATTTTCAACAGTGAAAAGCCCATATAGATCCACTGCATTACAGCATCATATTATTGACTCCCTCCAGCAGCCATGAGGGATGACGCTCCCCCATAACATGGAGAGGGGTGACATAGTGACCCCATATGTGAGACGTGTCTGAGACCTCCCGTCAGTCACCGCAGACCATCAGCGGAGTGTATACTCGGTGATTCATCAATTCCGGTGCCCCCTGAAGCAACACACCTGGGACTAACAGCTGCCAGACCGACCCGCTGGACGCTAATTACGGCATGAATCCCCGGATCGTCGCCCACGTGCAGAGGAATGTGGCTACGTCACCCCCGGGTATAGTAACATGGCGGGATTGTGCGGACTCACCGCTGGAAGATGCATTTCTTCAGGTCTAGACCATCGTCCAGGTCCTCCTCATTAGCCAGCAGCAGGAGTCGTGATCCACTGTCGTCCACTCCAATGAAATCTCGCTCCTCCACTGACAATAAGAAGAATGGTTAATAATGGCGAACTACAGGAGCAGAATACAGGCTCCATATAATACATCACGCTCTGCAGCTTCAATTAATCTTATTTAATAAACACATTTAAAAAATTTTTTTTAACTTTTTCCGATGGAGAAAGAACATTTTTCTTTTCTGTTGCTGCTGCTGACGGATCGGCTGCTGACGGATCTGCTGCTCTTATTGTGCTTCATTTCTTAGGAGTTTGATTATGGAAAATGTCTAAATATAGGAAACCACAACGCAGCGCTGGATGCGCCGTACAATGGATAGCAATGGCCCCGACTGCCACTCACCGGCCTTCTGCTTCCCTTTCTGCCCGGGGACATGCTCACTAGGCTCTGGAGCTTTCCGCATCAGCATGGCGAGGGTGGCGTTGTGGGCCCGAAACAGGTCAACCACTTCATGCAAAGCAACTTCTGTGATGAGGTCGCAGCTGAGCACCAGGACGTCGCTCTAGAGTAAATCAAAGGAGTCGGACAAGAGACAAAATACATCTCCCAAATATCTGATTCATTATGGTCATTTACTGCAAACAGCTCCATTCACTTCAAGAGCTGCGTTCACAATCCTTACACTCCAGTCACATCCAGAGCCACATGCATTTCCAGAGCAACATTCACTAAGTTAATACTGCAGACACGTCCAGAGAGGAATTAACCTCCAGAGCAACATTTACAATGCTACTACTCCAGTCACATCTAGAGCTGCATTCACCTCCACAGCAGTCATTACTGAGCTTATACTCCAGTCACATCCAGAGCTGAATTCATTTCGAGAGCAACATTCAAAATGCTTCTACTCCAGTGGCATCAAGAGCCGAATTCTCCTCCAGAGCAACATTTACTATGCTTCGAGTCCAGTCACATCCAGAGCTGCATTCACTTCCAGACCAGCATTCACAAGGCTAATACTTCAGAGTTGTGTTTTTAAGTCTTTTGCTATTCTATAAGGAGTAACCTGTGTTATTTCTAGTGCAGCTCCGGATGTGATTGGAGTATAATGTCTAAATAAAATCAGGAACATAGTAAAATAAGTAAAAGTCAGTTTCAGATGTGTGAGGCCTCATACGGACATACTTTTAGTATGCAAGAAAAACAATCCGTGTATAATTAAGTGCGCTGGTTCCGATCTTCATCTATTATCACCTGCGTGTTACTTTCTACCATCAATGTGTCATCTGATCTTCTCATATGTAAACATAATCACAAATGTCCAAGCTTCTCCTACCCAGGGTAACATCTCCGATATTCCTGCAGTGGAGCGTGCGGCGAGCAGACACTGCAGCAGCAGGGCAAGATATGGGGTCAGGTCTGGCAGATATAGGAGGCCGTGGTCCTGGGTGGTTTTACCTTAATCTTCGAGTAGATGTGTCGCAGAGAGTCCGCAGTCCCCCTCTCTGACGCCTTATCATCGGGCAGACACACAACATCCACCTTCATTTTCATTTTCATGTCTGGGATACATTTCTGAACTTCTCGAGTCGTCACTACAATGACCTCTGAGAGCAAAGAGACCACACGTTAACCTTTAGGAGGGTTTGTCTTAAAGGGGTTTTCTGTTTTGTTTTTTTCCTCAGCAAACCTTTGTTATCCTTCTATCATTTGTTTTAAAAACAAACTCTTCCTTACACACCCTCCCCAGGTCCAGCGCTGAGTCTCTGCCATAGATCCCACCGTTTATTATTTTCTGCAGCGCCGACATCACGTTGAAAGCGCTGCAGCCAATCAGTGATCTCAGTGGTAGCGCCCAAGTTAACGGCAGGTGCCGATGAACTCACTGATTGGCTGCAACGCTGTCAACAAGATGTCAGAGTTGTAGACGCCAGTAGGAATGGCAGAGACTTAGCTGGGGTTTTCTGAAACTTCAAAACACCTCTAAATAAAAGAAAAGAAGAAATAATAAAAACTTAAATCAATTCGTCTGTTACTCCGTTTCTGGGAAAGCTGAGTGACAACCATTATAGCTATTATATCTCCCGCAGGCGATCGCCCAGTCAAGTGACGGCAGCAGGCGATCGCCCAGTCAAGTGACGGCAGCAGGCGATCGCCCAGTCAAGTGACGGCAGCAGGCGATCGCCCAGTCAAGTGACCGCAGCAGGCGATCGCCCAGTCAAGTGACCGCAGCAGGCCATCGCCCAGTCAAGTGACCGCAGCAGGCGATCGCCCAGTCAAGTGACCGCAGCAGGCGATCGCCCAGTCAAGTGACCGCAGCAGGCGATTGGAGGACGCATCACAGCATAACTAGATACATTAACCATTCAGAAATCCTGAAAAGTTGGGTGACAACCACTGTGGCAGCTGTACTGAAAGCCTTGTTGGTTGTCACCAGATTTCCCAAAAGCCGCGTGGCCAATTGTTTAGAGCAGGGGTCCCCAACTCCAGTCCTCAAGGCCCACCAACAGGTCATGTTTTCAGGATTTCCTTAGTATTGCACAGGTGATAATTGCATAAAGGTACCTTCACACATAACGATATTGTTAACGATATCGTTGCTTTTTGTGACGTAGCAACGATATCGTTAATGAAATCGTTATGTGTGACAGCGACCAACGATCAGGCCCCTGCTGGGAGATCGTTGGTCGCTGAAGAAAGTCCAGAACTTTATTTCGTCGCTGGATCTCCCGTGGACATCGCTGGATCGGCGTGTGTGACACCGATCCAGCGATGTCTTCACTGGTAACCAGGGTAAACATCGGGTAACTAAGCGCAGGGCCGCGCTTAGTAACCCGATGTTTACCCTGGTTACCATCCTAAAAGTAAAAAAAAACAAACACTACATACTTACCTACAGCCGTCTGTCCTCCAGCGCTGCGCTCTGCACTCCTCCTGTACTGGCTGTGAGCGTCGGTCAGCCGGAAAGAAGAGCGGTGACGTCACCGCTCTGCTTTCCGGCCGCTGTGCTCACACAGACAGTACAGGAGGAGTGCAGAGCACAGCGCTGGAGGACAGACGGCTGTAGGTAAGTATGTAGTGTTTGTTTTTTTTTACTTTTAGGATGGTAACCAGGGTAAACATCGGGTTACTAAGCGCGGCCCTGCGCTTAGTTACCCGATGTTTACCCTGGTTACCGGCATCGTTGGTCGCTGGAGAGCGGTCTGTGTAACAGCTCTCCAGCGACCAAACAGCGACGCTGCAGCGATCCGGATGGTTGTCGGTATCGCTGCAGCGTCGCTTAATGTGAAGGGGCCTTTACCTGTGCAAAACAAAGGAAAACCTGAAAACATGATCTGTTGGTGGGCCTTGAGGACTGGAGTTGGGGAACACTGGTTTAGAGCAGATGTGACTACACCAGGACTCACCCTCAAATCCTGCCCGCTCCAGCATGTTCAGTGGGTACCACAGCAGAGGTTTATTGCCCACAGGGAGCAGCGGCTTTGGAATACTCGTGGTTAGGTCCTGCATCCGGGACCCCCCATAAATCGCCATCACCACCGCCTGTAACTCCACCGCCATCCTGCAGGGGGGGACAGTGAGAAAATGACAACATTATACTAAGAAATCATCTAAAATCCTCAATTATTAAAGGGCCAGCGAACAACGCGTCAGTCTACTGAGAAAACCTCTGCGACCTTCAGGCAGGATTTCTGTCGCTTGTTCACGATTTTCAATATCTCCGATTGCTTTCAGGGAATGATAACGTTCTTGTTGAGTCCGGATGCTGGAAACCTTCTAATGTAACAGATCACGCTGGGTTTGTTTGTTTGCTTTTTTACTAATATTAAGGACAATATTATTAAACCGGCCATTGTTTCCATTCACAGTAAGCTGTTTTCGTTGCACGGCGACTGCTGCGCTCCCGTTCATTACCAGGGGAGACACCGGCGACTTTCTGTGGTAAAATCGCCACAACTTACAAGACGACAATTTTACCACATGACAGCTCCACGTACAAGGGCCTGAAAAAATGGGAGACAATGACGAAACCCACAGTCTGACGCCAGAACTGCTGGGACTTGTAGTCTGCAGCTGGAGAACCCACATTACAAGACAGGAAGGTCCTACTGACAGCTGGGGATTGTAGTTCCACACTTGCTGTTCTCCATCTGGCAGGGAAGGCATGCTGGGACTTGTAGTCGTCGCAGGGTTATAGATAAGAGATCGGTCAGTGGCAGGAAGGGGGTGTGCACTGAGCGAGCGGACGTTTATCACCCCCTGCTGCACTGACAGCGCCATAACACCGGGGCCGGCGCCCCCAGGGTGAGTGAGGGACCCCCCGATACCTGACAGTCTGCAGCGGTCCCGGCTCCTGCAGAATCCACAGTTCCGGCGTCGGAAGACGGGTCCCGCTCAGGGACAAAAAGAATGTGAAAGCGAACACCGACCACGTGCTCTCCACGTGCTGCGTGCAGGCTGCTGTCACGTGACCACAATGACTGCGCCGCTATAATAGTCTTATTATTACCGTTATGTAGATATTGTTTGTGTATGGCATATGGGGGTCACACCCCTGAGACCCTGCTAATAATCCTTCCCCCTTTTTTATGTCCTAAGTTATACTTTTCTTTCTTTAATTGCATTTATGTATTTTTTTTTAATTAATTTTGATATTATTTTTGGACATTTTAGTAATTTTGGAGCAGAAAGAATGGGAAAAAAAACAGCATTTCCACTATTGTTTTTTATGATTATGTCGGCGCTGTACATAACCTAATCCTACTCTTCATGCGATTATGATTTATATAGTTTTTATTTAACTTTTCTGGAATAATATATATATTTATATTATAATATATATTTATATATTATATATATTATTAATACAAAATAGTTATTTTTTTGTTGTTGTTGCTAATTTAAAGAGCCGGGATGTTTGTATTTTTGCGTCAGGGCTTCTTTTTTTGCAGTATGACATGTAAGTATCATTGGTATTATTTTCCATCTAATGTTTTTAAATTACTTTTACTATTGATTTTAGGAGGTGGAATTAAAAGGGTTTTCTCCCGGGCTGCAGGTCGTTTAAAAAAAAAATTGTTGTTTTATACCCTCCCCTGGTCCAGCGCTGAGTCTCCATCGCTCCTCCCAGTGTCTGTTGTTATCACTTCGATAGCGCTGCAGCCAATCATCGAGCTCAGCAGCTCTGCCCAAGTTGACGGTTGCTGAGATCACTGATTGGCTGCAGCGCTCTCAAAGATACATCAGTGCTGCAGACGATAACAGACACTAGGAGCAGCAGCGGAGACTGAACGCAGCTCTATGCAATGTGTAGTGTCTCGGAGCCGCCACTACATATGCATGGAACCAAAAAAGCTGACTGTGCCTTTAAATTTCATAGAACATGCTAGAAACCAATGTTCTAGCTTTAGAAGCATCAGAGAGGCTAATTGTCATCATTTGAGCTCAGCTGATTTCATGTCTGTGATACACAAACTGTAGCAAACTTATAACACACAGAGCATTTTACTGATATATACAACACACAGAGCATTCTACTGATATATACAACACACAGAGCATTCTACTGATATATACAACACACAGAGCATTCTACTGATATATACAACACACAGAGCAGTCTACTGATAGATACAACACACAGAGCATTCTACTGATAGATACAACACACTGAGCATTCTACTGATAGATACAACACACAGAGCATTCTACTGATACATACAACACACAGAGCATTGTAGTGATATACAACACACAGAGCATCGTAGGGATATACAACACACAGAGCATTCTACTGATAGATATACAACACACAGAGCATTCTACTGATAGATACAACACACAGAGCATTCTACTGATAGATACCACACACAGAGCATTCTACTGATAGATACAACACACAGAACATTCTACTGATAGATACCACACACAGAGCATTCTACTGATAGATACAACACACAGAACATTCTACTGATAGATACAACACACAGAGCATTCTACTGATAGATACCACACACAGAGCATTCCACTGATAGATACAACACACAGAACATTCTACTGATAGATACAACACACAGAGCATTCTACTGATAGATACCACACACAGAGCATTCTACTGATAGATACCACACGCAGAGCATTCTACTGATAGATACAACACACAGAACATTCTACTGATATACAACACAGAGCATTCCACTGATAGATACAA
The DNA here is from genome assembly GCF_032444005.1 of Ranitomeya imitator. Taxonomy (NCBI): domain Eukaryota; kingdom Metazoa; phylum Chordata; class Amphibia; order Anura; family Dendrobatidae; genus Ranitomeya; species Ranitomeya imitator. The sequence continues at coordinate 179,127,799 of NC_091289.1, forward strand.
CACACAGAGCATTCTACTGATAGATACAACACACAGAGCATTCTACTGATAGATACAACACACAGAGCATTCTACTGATATACAACACACAGAGCATTGTACTGATAGATACAACACACAGAGCATTCTACTGATATAGATAGAGCCCGATATGTCATGGACTCCTATACCCCACCCTGGAAACATCCCCTATCCTCTAAAAGGAATTTGATATTCCCTGGACCTCTATATGCCCCCCCTCCCCCACCCCCGTATTTTTACCATATGCTTTGGCAATGCTAACATGTACTTAGTCCTGCCAATAAAGCTCATTTGAATTTGAATTTGAATATACAACACACAGAGCATTGTACTGATAGATACAACACACATAGCATTCTACTGATAGATACAACACACCGAGCATTCTACTGATAGATACAACACACAGAGCATTGTACTGATAGATACAACACACAGAGCATTCTACTGATAGCAATACAACACAGGGAACATTCTACTGATAGATACAACACACAGAGCATTGTACTGATAGATACAACACAGAGCATTCTACTGATAGATACAACACACAGAGCATTCTACTGATAGATACAACACACAGAGCATTCTACTGATAGATACAACACACAGAGCATTCTACTGATAGATACAACACACAGAGCATTCTACTGATAGATACAACACACAGAGCATTCTACTGATAGATACAACACACAGAGCATTCTACTGATAGATACAACACACAGAGCATTCTACTGATAGATACAACACACAGAGCATTCTACTGATAGATACAACACACAGAGCATTCTACTGATAGCTATACAACACAGGGAACATTCTACTGATAGATACAACACACAGATCATTCTACTGATAGATACAACACACATAGCATTCTACTGATAGATACAACACACAGAGCATTCTACTGATAGATACAACACACAGAGCATTGTACTGATAGATACAACACACAGAGCATTCTACTGATAGATACAACACACATAGCATTCTACTGATAGATACAACACACAGAGCATTGTACTGATAGATACAACACACATAGCATTCTACTGATAGATACAACACACCGAGCATTCTACTGATAGATACAACACACAGAGCATTGTACTGATAGATACAACACACAGAGCATTCTACTGATAGCAATACAACACAGGGAACATTCTACTGATAGATACAACACACAGAGCATTATACTGATAGATACAACACAGAGCATTCTACTGATAGATACAACACACAGAGCATTCTACTGATAGATACATCACACAGAGCATTCTACTGATAGATACAACACACAGAGCATTCTACTGATAGATACAACACACAGAGCATTCTACTGATAGATACAACACACAGAGCATTCTACTGATATACAACACACAGAGTATTCTACTGATAGATACAACACACAGAGCATTCTACTGATAGATACAACACACAGAGCATTCTACTGATAGATACAACACACAGAGCATTCTACTGATAGCTATACAACACAGGGAACATTCTACTGATAGATGCAACACACAGATCATTCTACTGATAGATACAACACACATAGCATTCTACTGATAGATACAACACAGAGAGCATTCTACTGATAGATACAACACACAGAGCATTGTACTGATAGATACAACACACAGAGCATTCTACTGATAGATACAACACACATAGCATTCTACTGATAGATACAACACACAGAGCATTGTACTGATAGATACAACACACAGAGCATTCTACTGATAGCTATACAACACAGGGAACATTCTACTGATAGATACAACATGCAGAGCATTCTACTGATATACAACACACAGAGCATTCTACTGATAGATATACAACACACAGAGCATTCTACTGATAGATACAACACACAGAGCATTCTACTGATAGATACAACAAACAGAGCATTCTACTGATAGATACAACACACAGAGCATTCTACTGATAGATACAACACACAGAGCATTCTACTGATAGATACAACACACAGAGTATTCTAGTGCTATAACTATCATTAGAATGATCTGTGTGTTGTATCTATCAGAATGCTCTGTGTGTTGTAGATCTATCAGTAGAATGCTCTGTGTTGTATCTATGAGTAGAATGTTCCATGTGTTGTATATCTATCAGTACAATGCTCTGTGTGTTGCATAGCTATCACTAGAATGCTCTGTGTGTTGTATATCTATCAGTACAATGCTGTGTGTTTTATCTATCAGTAGAATGCTCTCTGTGTTGTAGCTATTAGTAGAATGCTCTATGTGTTGTAGCTATGAGTAGAATGTTCCCTGTGTTGTATAGCTATAAGTAGAATGCTCTGTGTGTTGTATAGCTATCAGTAGAATGCTCTGTGTGTTGTATAGCTATTAGTAGAATGCTCTGTGTGTTGTATAGCTATCAGTAGAATACTCTGTGTTGTATCTATCAGTACAATGCTGTGTTGTATCTATCAGTAGAATGCTGTGTGTTCTAGCTATGAGTAGAATGTTCCCTGTGTTGTATAGCTATCAGTAGAATGCTCTGTGTGTTGTATCAGTACAATGCTGTGTGTTGTATCTAACAAAACAATACTCTGTGTGTTGTATATCTATCAGTACAATTCTCTGTGTGTTTTAATATCTATCAGTAGAATGCTGTGTGTTGTATCTATCAATAGAATGCTCTGTGTGTTGTATATCTATCAGTAGAATGCTGTGTGTTGTATCTATCAGTACAATGCTGTGTGTTGTATCTATGAGTAGAATGTTCCCTGTGTTGTATAGCTATCAGTAGAATGCTCTGTGTGTTGTATAGCTATCAGTAGAATGCTCTGTGTGTTGTATCTATCAGTAGAATGCTCTTTTTGTTGTATAGCTATCAGTAGAATGCTCTGTGTGTTGTATCTATCAGTAGAATGCTCTATGTGTTGTATAGCTATCAGTAGAATGCTCTGTGTGTTGTATCTATCAGTAGAATGCTCTTTGTGTTGTATAGCTATCAGTAGAATGTTCTGTGTGTTGTATAGCTATCAGTAGAATGCTCTGTGTGTTGTATCTATCAGTAGAATGCTCTATGTGTTGTACCTATGAGTAGAATGTCCCCTGTGTTGTATAGCTATCAGCAGAATGCTCTGTGTTGTATAGCTATCAGTAGAATGCTCTGTGTGTTCCATAGCTATCAGTAGAATATTGTGTGTTGTATAGCTATCAGTAGAATGCTCTGTGTGTTGTATCTATCAGTAGAATGCTCTATGTGTTGTACCTATGAGTAGAATGTTCCCTGTGTTGTATAGCTATCAGCAGAATGCTGTGTGTTGTAGCTATAAGTAGAATGCTCTGTGTGTTGCATAGCTATCAGTAGAATATTGTGTGTTGTATAGCTATCAGTAGAATGCTCTGTGTGTTGTATCTATCAGGCGAATGCTCTGTGTGTTGTATCTATGACTAGAATGCTCTGTGTGTTGTACATATCAGTACAATGCTGTGTGTTGTATATATCAGTAGAATGCTCTGTGTGTTGTATCTATCAGGCGAATGCTCTGTGTGTTGTATCTATGACTAGAATGCTCTGTGTGTTGTACATATCAGTACAATGCTGTGTGTTGTATATATCAGTAGAATGCTCTGTGTGTTGTATCTATCAGTAGAATATTGTGTGTTATATAGCTATCAGTACAATGCTCTGTGTGTTGTATCTATCAGTAGAATGCTCTGTATGTTGTATATCTATCAGTACAATGCTCTGTGTGTTGTATCTATCAGTAGAATGCTCTGTGTGGTGGCACGGTGGCTCAGTGGTTAGCATAGCAGCCTTGCAGCGCTGGGGTCCTGGGTTCAAATCCCACCAAGGACAACATCTGTTTTCGTGAGTTTCCTCCGGGTCCTCCGGTTTCCTC